>NW_010539487.1:3344-14068 GCF_000687285.1 Phaethon lepturus | reverse complement strand
GGAGCGATCAGGGCCGCGGTCCCCTCGGCGGTGCAGAGTCCCTCGGGAGCGGGCTTTGGGCGCAGGCCACCTCCTGCGTAGAAAACGCTCGCTGGCACCCAGGCTTCCGCGGTTTGGGGAGCCCTCTGAGGACCTCGGAGAGGATAGCTAGCGGAGACTGACTGGGATTGATTGTCCGTTTTCCTTCCTGTTTGCTTGGAGGACAAGCCTCCCTTTAGCCAAGCCGAGCAGGGTTCCCCCCCTCTTCTGAAGACCTAGTGGCCTCCGAGCTGCGCTAGCCAGGTTCTTGTTTCCGCTGGAAATACAAGAAAGGCGGATAGAAAACACGGAGAGACTTTGCAGTTAGCAGCTTCGGGGAGGGGGACTGAAGACAAGGCGAGGCAGATCAGCGCAAGTCTGGCTGTGACACATGTGGAGTGTGGCAGTAGGCTTGGCACTGCTGATGTTTCATTGCACTTGGAGTGCTGCCGTGATGTTGGTACTTTGCCCATCCCTACTTAAAATGCTTTCTTGCCTATCTATGCAAGGTGTTTGCAAAGCCAGTGGCACAGTTAGTTTGGCTATTTTGAAATACAGCTGATTGTACTGTGGAACCCAAATTCAGCACATCAAATCTGCGGCCTGCAGGTTGAGAATCTGGTTAGGGTGACGGTGTACTGCTTCCCCATTTCAAAACTGTCACTCGTTACAATGATAGTTTTTTGTAGAGTAAGTTTATTGGAGAGAACAATCAATTATGTTGCCCCAGTTCTTCATCCACCCCAGTCTTAGTATTTAGTGCCTTTTGAAGTGTTTGGGCAGGGGGAACCTTACAGAAAATTATTTTAGCCATGTTTCTTTACACAGCGATTAAGTAGTTGTTGTTGGAGGCTTTTAAATCCTTTTGCTGGCTGCTATAGGGTGGTGTTTGCAATAGCATTTTTCTTGTACTAATTGAAGTAGTGTATTGGCCTAAAGCGTTTGCTTTAGCTGAGGAGAGAGGAGGTTAATTCAGATTTAAATATGCGTATATGCATCAGGTACTTAAAGTAATTGCATTTAAACTACTGGTGGAAACTTACATACTGAACATTGCTTAGACTCATTGTGAGACATGTTACACCTCCTCTCAGCAGCTTGGAGCTTTCCAACTGCATCTTCTAGTTTCAGAATATTTACTAAAGGTACATGGATCTGGCTCAAGGATGAGTGTTCCTTTGGAACTGGTGAATTTTACTTCTTTATATTGACAAATAATTTCAGGTTCCTCTGCACTTTCAACAGCTGGCTCTGGGATTGAGAGAGCTGGACTTGACTGGTATGTTTGTTGCCATCTGTGTCCATTGTGAAAGTATTATCCAAAGGCGGTTGCAGTATAGAAAAAAACTATCTACTGTTATTGTTGAATAGCATAGCATTTTGTTTCTCTGCAGTGTGAACTGCAAGGAAGAGAGGTCAGGCTTTTAATTAAGTGTTTGTATAAATGTTTATTTCATGTATCACTATTTCCACAGCTCTGAAGAGATCACTTTCTAGTTAAAGATGGCTGCTGATACCTCTGTTGAAATACTTCAAAAAGTTCTGGAGAATGAAATACTTCAGACTACCAAGGTTGTGGAAGAGCATCTGGATGCTGAAATGCAGAAGCTGGACCAAATGGATGAAGACGAATTAGAATGCCTTAAACAAAGGAGGCTTGAGGCACTAAAAAAGGCCCAGCAGCAGAAACAAGTAATTCCTGTAGTAATATAGGCTCTTGATGTGTACAGTGTAACAGACCTTTTGAAAATCCTAGGGAAATATGAACTAAGTGTTTTGGGGTTGTTTGGTGGTTGTTTTTTTTTTCTTCTCCCTCACCTTTTCTGTACTTACTAATTTTAAATTATCCAGGAAAGCAAGTGTCTCTCCATGTGTGCATGCTTTGTATTTTTTAACAGGGGGAGAGAAGAACCTCTGTGACTCCTTACAGTAAGGATAGGATAAAGAGTGTCTACAAAGATTTGAGTGTGTCCGTATTCACTGAACATTGCTATCTGGAAGCATAAGCCTTGTAGGCAACCTGATCATAAGCCTTTAGACTCCTTAAGCTTCTGAGTTCTGGAGATTATTAGTTATGGCATGTAAGTGATGCATGCTCTTCTCTCAAGGTATTTTGTAGAGGAATCATATAGGGTCTTTCCTTGTTCTTAGGGTGGAATCGTTTGTCCCACTCCTTCTAACCCAATGAAATGTTGCCTTTGTGTGACTGCACATTTATTCTTGCAGGAAAGAAATTCTGCTTTGGTCCCTGGTATCTTGTGCTAAATTGTGGTCTTTATGCTCTCCAAAAAGCCTCTTTGAACATAGTTCTCACCAAAATTTTGGTAACATATGGTGTGAGACCTGAATTGTAAAGAGGGAAGCCATAGGTTTTGCCCCATCTAAGCAAAGCTAAACAAAGAAGTAGACTGGGTTGCAGGGGGAGGTGACTGGGTTGACAGAAGATGCTCTGGCTGTGGTGGAACCCATGAAAGCTAATGCCATGCTTTGAAATGGGGATGCAATGAAATGTTATGGCATGGTTGTGATGCTGGAGAACTGGCAGTGGTAGTGGCTTTGATTCTCTAAACACCAAAGTGGAGAAAGTGGCACGCTACTTAATTGTCTTCAGAATTTCAGTTTATATTTGATTGTAGTGGTTTTCTTTTTCAGAAGTTGTAACACTTGGATGGTCTTGGATGTGAACATGTGCTAGTTCTCGTGCAAAAACATGTTCACGTCACTTGATCTTAAGTCAAGTTATTCTCGTGCATTTTCAAACGCAAATTTGAAGTAGGATACTCCTCAGTGAAAGGAATAAGCTGCCACACTATCCTGGAATAGGATTGTGCAGATGGGAATTAACACATACCCACTATTGAAGGATAAGTCAGTTCTTAATTTGCATCATGATGACTTCTTCATGTGCTCATACTTCTATGCATTTTTAATGTGTACAATGTTCAGGAAATTCTTTGTTCTATCCTAATTTAGCTTACAAGATCTTTTTGGTTTGCTTGGAACCCGCTTTTTTTTTTTTTGTCTTCACTCTGCTAAGACAAAACTGCAAGATCAAGAACAGTGATTTATGCAATTCTTCCCCCCGCACCCCCACCAGAAACTGAAGGGTTTTGTCAGTTCTGTCATACTGCACTACTTCTAATCATTTAGCCTAGTCCATACTTGTTTTAATATACTACAGTCAACTTCGGTTTTTGAAGTTGCCTGTAAATTTTAGCTTGTGAAACTCTTTCTCCATATATTTTGTATAATGGTATGCATGTGTTTTCTGAATGGTTTTCTGGAAGCCTGGCTCATATTAAGATACCTTAAGTGTATTATTTGATAAGCATCTTCTGTTGCAGGTGAGTTAGTAGGCTTTTTTCTCACTGTTCTTTTTTTCATAGAGGGAAGAATTAAAAGAAATCCATTTTAATACATGTAATGACTTGAATTAGTTTTAGGCAAGAGTCTTTGAGTGTACAAAAACATTTTACAGAGAGTAGCCCAAGCTGTCAATTAGTAGTTTTGAAATGCTGAGAATTTTCTGTCGTTGGTGTTCTCTTTGAACTAGTCTAGTCTTACTGAGAGGCTGCACTGCAGAAATTTGTGCAGCTGTGTACAAGATTTGTATTTCCAAATAAGTAAGGTAGCTTTACTGCTCAGCCGCCTTTCTTTTATTGAGAAAGAGGCAACCCAAAAGTATTGTCTAGCCTAGTGGCATTTGCGTATTTTCAAAACACAACTAAAAGAGGGAAGTAATTTGTTTCTCCTTCTGTTACTGTATGAAATGGGTTTCCACTACAGGCCCCCTCTTTTATTATTCTTGAAAGCTATAGAGCTTGCATGACAGGTGCAGGACTAACAAACTCCGTACTAACTACTTCCTTTCATGTTTTCCAAAAGGAGTGGCTTTCAAAAGGACATGGAGAATACAGAGAGATCCCAAGTGAGAGAGACTTCTTCCAAGAAGTCAAAGAAAGTAAAAATGTGGTTTGCCACTTCTATAGAGATACAACTTTCAGGTATAGTAAATAAGCTATGCTCAAGAAACCTTTTGTTTATAGATGTCTACAAAAAGCGACATGTTCTTTTGTTCTTTCAAATCCCACAAATAAATAGGCCTTTTTAGAAGTATTCAAATTCCTTCATTTTCTAAATCTTGCACCCTTCTCAAGGCATTTTATTTTTTAATTTTTTTTTTCCCATTCCAGTTAATCTGGACATAATTTGACAATGACTGATACTCTGTTACATAGTTGGTTAGAATATAAATGTACAACTTCTTTGACAATATTTGAGAGTGCTGTGTTTCATTATCGATGTAGTTTGAGGGAGCCAGATCTGTAAATGTAGTAATTGTACAGGAGCAGCATTTCAAAAAGATCACTTTGGTTATTCCTGACAGAGGTATTGTGGACAGTTCCGGCAAATAAAAATATAAACAAAAACTTGTCTAGGCATCTTCAGAATTTAACCTTTTACTATTAAAGGATCTGTGGATACCAGTTGGAGCTGCTTTCCCTTTGTACCTGTACCTTTATGACTATCACTTTTTTAGGGTGTGAGAGACCTAGATCTGAGAATATGTCCTGACTCAGAATAGGAACCCAAAATAAGGTCTCCCACTTGGAAGAATTTCATACATTCTGGGTTGTAGGCTGTTCCTCAGGGGATCTGTCTCCATGTCTTCTGTTAAACTGCAGTTGCAAAGTAGAGTACTTTGTTGAAGGAGGAGCCAGTTGTCCTGTGGTTGGTTGGTTGGGGTTTTGCGCCCCATCCCCGTGTTATGTTCACTCTAGCTTATAGAATACAAACTGAAACAGCCTCAATGTGAGAAACTGAAAGAAGTCAAAGCTTGATTATGCAGTGAGGTATCTGCGTCCCACATTTTCTAAGTTAAATGTTTAAGTTTCAGAAATATCTGAAGCGCTTGTATTTGGCTAGCATTTCCTCAAAGAATTTGTACTGTCTCTGCAATAAAGTAGCTTAGAACAGGTTTGGGTTGTTTAGTTCTTGTTTTTTGTACACTCAGACAGGAGAAAGAACTTCCTCTAAAGTTCTTTGTAAAATGTGTCGTGCTAACAACCAGCTTGAAGCTAGTGTGTTGGGTTTACCAACCAGAGTATCAAGTTGCTTTCATCCTTGCCCACTCTGGCTTTTTGATCTACTCAGCTCTCCTCTTGAGTTAAAGGACAGTCACATCACAGAGTACATGCACCTAAGCCAAACCACTTAAACATGACAGTCCAGAAAGTTGAGATTGCAGGTGACAAGTCACAAATCTCTGCCATTTGACAAGCATTTTGAGCAGTTCGTGTTACTGTCATGTTAACTGAGAAACAGTAATTGTGTGCTCACTCCTATCCCATTGCAACAGAAAAGTGAAATATTTTTGCCTATAGTACTAGTGAAGCAGTCTGTGCAAATCACTTTTTTTTTGTTTTCCTCTGTACAGTGAGTCACTGCGTCTCAGTTGTGGCGGTAGGGACTGAAAAAAACCAAAATGCTGCAACATGTTGAGAGTACTTTTCTGAATCATAGAATCTTTGGGTTGGAAGGAAGATGTGAAGTTCGTGACAGAGAAATTTTTCCAGCTGAACAGGCAGTGAAGCTAGTGCAGAAAGAATAGAAGTCAGAGGAAAATTTCATCAATAAATACAGGCCTCAAGAAATGAGAGAGGCTTTTAGGTGTATGTGGGAGCAGTTAGGAAGAAATAAGAGAAATGGATGGGGTAATTGTGCAATAAAGGTGCTCCAGGCTGTTATTCTGTTAGTCATTAAATCCAGCTACCTTTGAAACAGTTTCTCTTGAAACTAAATTCTTAATTTCAAAGGTCATATCTGATGAATTAACATGATAGTACTAGCTCTTTACTGTTCCTTTAAACTGCCTCTAAAATACATGTTCTTCAGCTTATTCGTTCTAACACTTTATATATTTGGGTTTTCTTCACAGGTGCCAAATAATGGACAAACATTTGACTGCATTGGCAAAAAAGCATGTTGAGACAAAATTCTTGAAATTAAATGCTGAAAAATCTCCTTTCTTGTGCGAGAGACTGCGCATCAAAGTAATTCCCACTCTAGCATTAGTAAAAGATGGAAAAACACAAGACTATGTTGTGGGCTTTACTGATCTTGGTAACACTGATGACTTCACTACAGAGACTTTAGAATGGAGATTAGGCTGTGCAGACATAATTAATTACAGGTAATTAATTGTTTTGTGATTGTTTTATTTTCAGATACAGTGCAAGGAGAACATGCTTCAGGCAGAAGAATCTGTAAAAGTTTGTAACTTTGGTATGTTGTGTGCTTAAGCCACATGAGAGTTAATCCAGTTATTTAATCTGTGTACTTTAGCAAGGGAAAGAATAGAGTATCTCTTTGGCAAAGCATTGAGACATTATAATGAGCACTACGTTGTCCTTCTTGTACAGTAGTAAAATACAGAGTTCTTTCCATGAACTGTATAGAGTAGCTATACTGCTTTGATAGAGCCTCTCAGAGTCATGCATCTAATGTAATCTAATGTAACCCTTTCTAAAACAGCTATAGATGCTTAGATGTCACAGTTGCAATGCAGTAATGTTTAAGCATTTTTAATCCACTTCAGAGAAAACTGAGCAAGTCATACTTAAACTGCATCTTAGTCCATGTTACATACACGTGTATGAATTACATACATAAATATGTTTTTTAGTATTAGGAAGTGCAAGTAAGTTGCAGAAGTGCAAATAAGTTATCTATGTAGCAGTACAATATAATCATCATAAATGCCCACATTTAAGGTTACAGGATAAAAGGCAGAAGAAGATACCTGTCGGCACGATAGCCTGACTTTACAGGAGAATCATTTACCAGAACTTTCTGCTTTGCTTTCCAGTGTGGTTAAAATGTCATCTTTATCTTTTTAGGTTGCTTTTGGTCTTTTGTTTTGAATGTCTTTTGCCTTTTTTAAAATTTATTTTAAACTTCATTTTCTGAATTTATTTCAATGTTTAATTTCCAAATTTTGGCAGGAGATATTGTATCTTAAAAACAAAGAAACTACTGTTCAATTTAGCTTAGTAGCTGTTGAGCTTCAGATGAAATGACTGAAATTTCTAATTCAAAACAAGTGATAATACCCACTTCCCAGTTCAGTAACAAGCAAATATGCGGAGGAGTCAAAGGCAGCTTGGGTATATATTCTAGACAGCAACAGCATTTTATGGGAGAAGTCTTTCAGTGGAGTTGCACCAAGCTGCATTGAATTTGCTAAATGTTAGTATGTTAGTACATTGGCTTATGGCATAATTTTACTTCTACTTGACTTTATTAGTACTGTGTATTCCACTTTTAGCTCCTCGTGGAGCAGGGGAGTTGTTTGGTTCTTCGTTCGTTTTGGTACCCTGGCTTTGCAAAGTGAGACACAGTATCTGCACAGCCCAGGAGATCCATTCCAGGAGACATCCATTTATGCACAAGTGTTGCATTGCCACACTGCTCTGAATATAATGCCCCCCTCTCTGGAATTCCTGAAAAGGAGGTAGTCCTAGAAACAGTTCTTTTCCTTCAACTTGTGGGATAGCAGATGGTGAAAGGATATACTGTATTTAGGGGAAAAACTGTTCAGGTCACATTGTTTGACCAAAATCAGGATTCAAGTGGTGTATTGACTTATTACTGACATGTAGTTAACTAGCAATCAGTGAGCTGCACACTCAGGATCAATATCGGCAAAATGTTATTTACAAAATGCTAATAACTACAAATTTCTAAACGCCCTTCTATAGCTAATTCCAGAAGGTTCTAGTTGCTCGCTCATTCACTCACACTTAGATGCAAACGCCTCACAGGTATGTGAGTGAAAGCACGCATACTCTTTACTGAGCAAGGGGAGGGTATTCCCCGCTTTGCACACCCCTAGCTGTAGGAGGTGTGGGTGTTCTGGCTTTATGTGATCACCTGCTGTTCCCAATGATCCATGGACCCACACGCTGGTGAGAAAGCCCCCACAGGGTCATACATGCACACTGAGGTGTGCGTCCCTCCATGCTCCCTTAACTGGAGTGCAGTGTCTGATGGGGAAGTCTGGCCTAGACAGAGATAGTACAAGGTGGCTTCTGGTAGTACGAAACCCAGTTTTGACTCATCTGTTTCTACTCCAAAGTCCCTGTTACAAAACGTTAGCTTCTGGCTCCTCATTTGTTTTGAAAAGCCTCTCTGTAATTCCCTGGTTACTGTTTAATCTGACAGATGTCTGTCTTTAGCATGATCAATTTGCAGCAAAAGCCCTTTCAGACAGTTTTTCTGTAGAGCTGCACTCACAAGCGCTGTTTACACTCACATGCCTGTCTTAACTACAGGACATTTTGTCCAGGATGTGCTATGCTAGCAACACTGCAGTGCTACTTAGGGTGGCTTTAGGGAGTAGGAGTTGTGTTCTCTTACAATGTTTTTCTGGGGAAACAGGTAATTAGAGTTGCTACTTACTGTCTGGATGAATAAGGCTTTAATCAACATGTCTTACTCTTTTCTTCTAGTGGAAACTTGATGGACCCACCTTTTCAAAGTCAAAAGAAATTTGGAACAAGTTTTACTAAGTTAGATAAGAAGACCATCAGAGGAAAGAAATATGATTCAGATTCTGACGATGACTAGAAGAACGGCTAAACGTATTTGTAAATCATCTTTTGTTTATGCTTGGTACATTTCTAAAAATGTTTTTTATAAAGCTCACTGCTCTTCATTACATCTGCACATAATGCTCATTTTTCTATACAGTTTTATACAACTGAGTCATAGCAGAAAAAAGCTTCCCCCCCTCCCCCTCTTTTGGAAGTCATTTGTAATTAAAAATCTGGGTCCTTCTAACTCAATAACATGTCAAATGATGAACTTTGTCTTAAGTATAAGTTTATGAAGTGCTTTGAAGTAACTGTTAGAAATAAGTGTACCAAGTCAGACCAAAGGTCCCTCTGGCCCAGCATCCAGTTTTAGTGGCCAAAAGCAGATGCACAAGGAAGAGTAAAACCAGGGTGAGAAGATAGCAATGCTTCCCCAGAATATACTTTAAGCAGTTTGTGGCTTGGGGCACTCTGTATCTGAGAGCATTTGCTGATTGAAATCCTGGAAGAAAAGTCTATTTAAATCCTCATAGTATCTTAGCATCCACATCATATGGCAAGGAGTCCACAGTTCAGCTGTGTTGTGTGAAGAACTATTTCCTATTGTTTTCCTTAAATCTGATAGTTCCAGGTTTTTTCTAATTTTCTTTGTTAATGGAGATGACAGACACTTTTTTAAAAGATTTTTTCCCTATAAGCTCCTCTTCCAGTTGTCTTTTAAAATTTGTAATTACTTACATTATCAGTAAAGCACCACAAAATGATTAGTAAAGGAATTGTGCGCTTTAACAAATGATTGCGTATCTTATGGTGCCATATCACAACACTGAATAACTTAACCATGTTGCACTATAAGTTGTAAAAACAGTCGTAACTTCTGTAATTCTGAAATAGATGGTGAAGAGAAACGCCCTTTTACCATCTACATGCGCTGCATGTTAAAGCTGGTACCGCAGGTAATATAGCACATAGCAACAAGCATATTGAAAACAGCCTTGTTCACAGGTTTGTATAGTTCTGTGGGTTTGAATGTGTGGATTTTATAGGAGATGCTTTGTACAAGAGAGTAGAGTAGAGAAGTATTTGGGAGAAACCTTGATCTGTTAAGTTTAGATATAGCACCACATACTGTGTACTGTTCTTCGGTAATGGACAGAATTTTCAAGGGAGGTCTTCCTTGGTACACAATGTAAAATTTCTGGCTAGGTGAAGAGTTGATGAGTTTCCTTTTTGTTTTCAAAACAATAGTTTGCTGTGTGCTGAAGGACCTTTTTGAGGTGGTATTTTGAATCCAGTTGGCCCAAAAAGTAGTAAAGTGGGTCTAGTCAGTCTTTCTGCCTTGTAGTGGAGAACACTTGTGATTGGGCCAGCCCAGCAATATATCTCTGTAAGTAAGTTTAAGAAATTATATTTTGTTTCTGTTCATGTACATTGAAATAAAATTATTTTAATTCTAATGTTGACTTTTGCGTCTTTTCAATTAAGGTGGTCTAGGTGCCATGGGTTGTTTTTTTTTCTTTTAATACAGTCCATCAGAAAGTTGCAGGTGCTCTTCCTAGATTTCTAGCAAACTACTTACAGTTCTGTTTGACATTACAACATCACTTTGAGAAGGCAGTCAGCTTACAGCTGCCTCTTAGTCTACTAGAACCATAAAGTAGACTTGCTTCGAGTTGATCTCCTTTTTAATGCACAAACTCTCTAAATGCACTAGAAAGTGCCTTTTTTTTTTTTTTTTAATCTGGTTGCATGAAATTTAATTTAGGAAACCAGTGTTCCAACAGCATTTTTGAGTGCCTTAGCAGGACTCATCTCTGAGTCCTAATTATGTTGACTAGGCTATGGAAATAGAAAATCATGTCCAACGTAGTTGCGTGCTGTGTGGAAACACATGTGGGCTTGTCAGGATTCCAGCATGGTGTGTTGTTAGAGGTTACTCAGTTCCATGTGTGAGTAGCCCCATTACAAACTCAGTGTAAATCCTAGTCAGAGTGTGTGGTTTCATGTCACTTTAAGCTGCTGATTTTTTTCTAGGTTAATCTTCAGCTGGGCCTTTTTCTTCATCTGATTTGTAATATGGCCACACGCACTCCAGTGCTGATACAAGGAGTT
>NW_010539487.1:0-3313 GCF_000687285.1 Phaethon lepturus | reverse complement strand
AATGCGTGGTTTGGCTAAAAGGGGAAGTTGAGGCTGTTTGCGCTAAGTTTATTTTGAAGTGGCAGCCTCATCAATCTGTCTGCTTCAAGTCTTTACTTTCATATCTGCTTTCTACATTTTCTGTCTTGAATTAAGATTAAAACTGTCATTGAACAGTCCTCTTGGTACAGTCTCCATTCTTGATCTGCGTATTACTTTGAGATGGCCAGTCCAAATCCAAGAATTTTATTTTGTCTGAAATTTAAAAATTCTTTAAGAACTGGCAAATTCTTCTAGTTTGAGTAGTAAGGAACAAATTATTCTACCATAAAGCTCGGTAATTTTGCAGTGCAGATTAAATAATGAAGTGTCCATGATGATAAGACCTGGGTCAGCAAGGTAGAGGCATAAACAAAACAGAGAACATCAACTCAAAGAAATGTCAGCTGTACAGACCTGAAAAGCACAAATCTTGTCAGCGGTTATCAAGTGGCAATATGGCTCATAGATGAGAATATGGTGATGATGATATGCAATATCTAGAAAGGATGCAGGTTGCAGGTGATTAGTTTTTTACAGCAGATAGATTGTATATGTGAGGACATGACTAAACTAGTCACAAAATTGTACCTGGTCTGGCATGTGTTAGCCATGAAAGGGTATTATGCAATAAAGAGATGAGAAACATTCATGTGTAGCTTCTAAAGTTACTGGGCTTATGGATGAACTCAGCATCTATCTTTAGTTATGATCAGTGCTTAAGTCTGCGCTTGATGCTTGCATGAAGTAATCATTAAAGAAACGCAAGGAGACGATAATAGCAGACAAGATCTGTGTTGTTTGGATCTTACACTTGAAGCTTGCATGAAGTAATCATTAAAGAAATGCACGGAGACAATAATAACCAGACAAGATCTGTGTTGTTTGGATCTTTAAGCAGCTTGATCTAGCTTAATCTAGATTATTTGGACTTCATTGAGCACTCTTTGATTGCTGATTGATCCCACATTATGCGTATGTGGGATCAAGAAATCTGCCTAGAAGTTAAGTGCCGAGTTAAGCTTTGGGATTTGGAAGGTGTGAAGGAATCTGGTCCCTGAAAGAGATGGGTTTTGAAACAAACTCTGGAGAAGGCAATGACTGAGAAGCTGCTCTCAGCCCCAATTAGCAGGTTGCATAGCCTGCAAGTGTAATAGGGGCCATTGAGGGAGATTAATTGATGCCTTCCAGTCCTCTGTTCCATATAATCCACATTGTGCTATTTTCCATTTAGAAATTCTAAAAGGAATACTTTGCTACAGAAGTTCCTATAGAAAATTTGGGCTTTGAACAGAACAATGTCTAAAATGAGCCCTTTGTCTTCTATGTAAGAGTAAAGCCAATGTCCTCAAGCCAGTGTGAGGGACGCTGTTATTTTGTCTCTTGTTTATGCATGCACACACATGCAAACACAAGCTGATGCAGAAATAATATGACTTTTGTACTCATTGCAGATTCAATAGCTGTATTCTGATTTTTTTAAAGGAAAATTCTGTCAGTAATGGGTTGATATGTCTGTCTCTTTAGAAAAGTGACAGTTCTAGCATGAGGGTTACACTCTAGAGTTTAAGGAAAGCCTTTCTAGGGATCAGAATTGGAGGGTATGTGATGTTACAGTAGAGTATTTTTGAACCGTTCTGAGGGGGATGTTGCCCCTGAGCTTCCTTGAAAGGATAGGTAGGTAGGTTCCACCACGCTTGAGCAAATTACTGCTCTGAAGGTCTACTCTGATCTTTTTGTTCTTGGATCTTGCTTTGGAGCCTTTTGTGCTAAGCCTGTCAAATAAGATTGTGGTGACCCAAGACATTCTGGTCTCCCAGATGCTCCTTGTTATCTGTCCCCCTGGAGGGCACCATTCTGTGTTGTATGCTGCAAAAAGGAACATGTGCTAATACCTTTTTCATCAATGTAAGCTAATGCATCAAAGTGGCTATAGTAGTACATAAGAGACCAGAGGATCACCAAAAAAAATCTTGTTCAGATTCAATGCATTAATTTTAAGTGTGTGTACACTGAGAGATATATGATGCTTGTTGACGGAAAGGGGGTAGTTAAGAACTTTTAGACATCCTGTAAGGTGTACATTCTAAGGCTACATTTTTTTGGATTAGCTATTACAGCTGTGGCTTGAGCTGCTTAAAATAAACCATCACGCATCACTCCAAGCTGATCCAGGAGACATATAGCTGTGTGAGCTCCGTGTTCAATCTCTGTTAATATACTTTGCCTTTTTGCACACAACCTGTTCAGACATCATCTGCCTATCTGCTTCACAAACCATGCAATCTTCAGTAACCACTGGCTTTTCCCAAGATGACATCGTGTGAAAATTAGGTTATTGTAATACACAAAACCTCATTCATTTCTTTCCTGCTCTTCCTCCTTGCTAATTATCTCTTTTGTTAGCGTGCTGCCCTACAAAAAAGTCTGAAATTGTTTCCTGTTTGGTTTCTGAAATGTTGATAGTCCTCAGTGCTTTGTATCATGAATTCCAGGCACACAGAAACGCTCTTAATAGTTACCATGATTAATAGGTAAAGTTAATAATTAATTATTGATGGGTGTTAGTTTGACATCCCTTGTGAGTCACAAATGTACTATCCTCATTTTGTGTGGGGAAAACCTAAAACAAGACTAGCTCTACTGAAGGACCTAGGAATGTCAAGAATTCAGTGCTCCAGTATCTAATTGCAGTCTCTTCCTGGAATCCAGATTTTGAGATTAGGTGTGTCGGTTTCCTCTCCGGCAGGTAGTGCCCGGGGCAGGATCCAAGGCATCCAGGAGGCTGTTGAGCACTGCCAAAGTGAGTGACTACAAAATGTCTTAGCCAAGTGTGGCATTCCGCTCCACCCTCACTTCTGAAGCAAGCACAATGTCGGGCTTGTGGGACTAGAAAGAGAGAGCAAGAGAAAATGTGACTTTGTAGCTTATGGATTTGAAAGAAGATAAGGTTCTCCTCCCTATTCCCAGTACTTTGTGTATTTTCCACACTTACTACAAAATACTACATTGTTTGGTGGGTTTTTTCCACTCTCCCTGTTCAATATGAAACACCAAGGCAGCCTCAGGAACACGAAGCTGATGCAAGTGTGTCCCTGCAGGGGCTATAGGGCCCATCTCTCATTTTCCCACCAACTTCCCCTGTGGCTCTGGTGTTCTCTGCTGTGCAGTAACACAACCTCAACAGGCTGAAGAATGAAGGGGTGAGGGTCATAAGTCCTTTGCACAAGAGGGAGGTTAATGTAGGTTTCTGCCTTCATGACCTAATCACAGAATCATTAAAGTTGGAAAGGAC
>NW_010539486.1:0-1585 GCF_000687285.1 Phaethon lepturus | reverse complement strand
GGTTCTGCTCCCGCTTCTCCTCTCGGCGCAGGCCGGGACACGGCGTCCACCGTGACCAAGGAAACGAAAAAAAGTCTAATAACAATAACAGCTGAGGGGTGCGAATGCATTTGCAAAGCAGGCATCAGAGTTTGGGATGATGCAAAAAAAAATCCCAACTTTTTTTTTTGTTTTTGTAGAGATGATATAAAACAATATTTAATTTTTAAAATTATCTAGGTCTGGTTACAGTCCTCATTTGGGAGGACTTCTTTATACATTTCCTTTCATCAGACAAGCCAACCTGCAGACCTTAGCTGTGTCACATTACTGTTACCTTTTTGTGGGATTTCCCCAATCGGAGAACAGATCCTGCTTCCGCTGAAGTTGGTGCAAGTGTTGCCAACGGCACTGGGCTGGGCCTCCAAGCTGGATGTTTATGCCTTTTAAAATCCCCCTTCATCA
This sequence comes from Phaethon lepturus, assembly GCF_000687285.1. Taxonomy (NCBI): domain Eukaryota; kingdom Metazoa; phylum Chordata; class Aves; order Phaethontiformes; family Phaethontidae; genus Phaethon; species Phaethon lepturus. Next base: position 1,141 of record NW_010539486.1, on the reverse strand, counting down.
GCCAGTCAACCCATCCCATCCTTAAAGTTATCTGGGCAAACGCAGCGTCCGGCGTTATTCACCTCGCACGCACGCGGTGCGATACGGCCTTTCTGAAGGGCCTCTATTGCCGGGCGGATCGGACTTGCCCGACTCTACACACGAGGAGAGGGAACGCGGACAGCAGCAACTGCCGACTTGCCCAGAACGGGTTTTGCCACGAGCCGCAGCACGAGGGTACTCGCAGGCTCTCTTCTCCTACGAGGCACTGTGAGAACGTCCGACTTATTTGAGACAAAGTCAGAAAATCAGAAAACCCAGGCTGTGAAACCAGTGTGCATCTCCCTTTTTATTATGTCCACCAACTTTTTGGGGCGGTACATAGTGTGTGTCTCAACTTTTCATGCCTGATGTGAAGGGAAGAATAACAGCCGAGTACCCACGTGGGCTTTGCACCTACGCAGGAGCGCAAAGCGGCCCGGGAGCCAGCCGTGCAGCCTGGCGCTGTGTTCTGCAAAGCCTCATAAACCAGTGACTAAAGCGGAAAGGACTCCAAGGCCTGGCTCCTGGGACATCGGAGGTGTGGCATTACAGTAGCTTGGAAAACATTCTGACTTTAAAACAAGTAACACCTATAATTACAGAGGCGTCATCACCTTCATAATTTTTTTTTTTTTAGCTAACAAGCTGTAGTTGTAGCCTGTGTACACCCTTGCCAAAATCTGCCAGGCGTTTGCTCTTGGGATGGTTGTGCTGGTGGTGGGAATATCAAGCATCTTTCTCCAGGCACTTGTAAAACAATACAGCAGTAAACAATTCAAGTGCAATTAGCAGCTACATCGGCGGAGGGGGAAGGAGAAGTCCCACCGCTGGTATTGTCTGCGGAATTAATCGCGTTTTACGGAGTTGATGTACTAGGTTAGATTTGAGAAGTTAAAAACAGGAGACTGAAGAACAGTAGAAGGTTCCAATAAACAACGGATGAAACGTAAAACAAACATTTTCTAGACCAGTACGGGAGGGTGGGGGGCGTTTAAAAAAATTCGTCCCCTTTTCTTCCCACTGGAGGAACAGATGAACCAAGTAAAAAAAAAAAATCTAAACAACAGAAGCTTAAGATGAGGGGAAGGATTCCTCCGGACAGCCGGAGGTGCGCCTCCGG
>NW_010539485.1:0-44763 GCF_000687285.1 Phaethon lepturus | reverse complement strand
AACTGCTTCCTCCTGGATTATGAGAAGTTTACCATCCCCGACTCCCACGCGTACATCTGCGTACCCTGCGAATACCTGGTCGGGCTATATGACAGATACAGTTTGCTTAAAGGTAAGAACTGGAGATCTTTCCCAGGTCAGTATCTGATGCAGATCTTTACTCCATTCTTAATGTTAACAGTGTGACTACAATTGCAAGAGGCTAATTCTCCTTACATATTTTGGCAGCTTTCTCCACTGTAATGAGTCAAGGCATGTGTCTTGCAGTGAAAGCTGTGCACATCACTTTGTCACTCATGCATGTGACCTCATAAAAAATCTTTGCATAGGGAAGTGTCATGGAAGAGGGCCAGGGTCGATTACACAGGGTTAGATTTCCTTCCATCTGCCACTGCAGCTTCCATTCTGCTTACCTTTTATTTTCCTACAACCGCAGAAATCTGAATGATGTCCTGAGTCAAAATCCAAGAGGCTTTCCAGTGCCCCAAACCCAAGGATTTCCATGGTGGAAGCTCTCTCTGGCAGATGGCAGCTACTGAAATTATTATCTGTACAGGCAGGCATCTGGGAAATAACTGGCCAGAAAGAATTTGAAGCTTGGGTTGAAACTGTCCAAAATGTCAGATTAAGGATTGGGCTGTCAAAAAAAAGTGCAGTTACAAAGTTCCTGTTTTCTTTCTTTGCAGTTTAACAGAGTCCTTCAGGTAACTCTGATCACAATGACTTCTACTAGCAGCCTGGAAACCCAGAAGCGCTCAAATCAAAGTCAAAGGGTTGGTGGCAGAGTGTCCCCTGCAGCTGTGTGGGCTGTGTTCGGCATGGGTTTATGTCTCCCCTTGCACAAAACAGATGCCAGAGCGTGGTGCCCCTTCCCCAAATTGCCTCTGACTTCAGGGCCAGATTGCAAAATGTTGAGCTTGCCAGGGAAAATCAGTGCTGCTCCTTCCATGTGTAAGTCCCTGGATAAATTCAGAGTTGTGTCCTGTGCCTGTGCTGCTGAATGGGACTTGCCAAGGCATGGACAAGCACTGTCTCTTCTTGGAGGGCCACAGCTGCCTGGGAAGGCTTTCAGAGGACCTTGTAGGGAGCCAGGAAGCAAAGACCGGAGTCAGGGAAGTTTGGCATGGTCCCTGGCTGGGGTCTAAGTGCTCAGTGCAAGAAGGGTTTGCCAGCACTGCCTGGAGAAGCACGAAGTCCCATTCCCACATCAGGGTGCTCTCCCCACTCTTGCTCCTCTTTCAAAGCACAGCTGGCATGTGGGATTTGGGTTAGCAGTAGAGACCGACCGGGCCAGGCTGCAAAGGCAAGCGGCAAGCAGAGAGAAATAGCAGAGAAAACGTTTGCTGGTGGGGAGGCAAAGGGAGTGCAGACCTGGTAACCGTGTAGGGCTGATTCCTGCTTTCCAGCCACATCTGTCAGGCTTGGCAGGAAAAAGAAATGCCTTGAGCAGTTGTCTAACATACACTGCTGCGTTATGCTTGGAAACCTGCCGTCCTGCGCCTTTTTCCTTCTGGTAGCTGCTGTGCATCCGCTTGGAAACACGTGTTACCTAGCTGCCGAGCCTGCCTGAAGGGCCACATTCCCTGACATCTGCAGCTTTGGTGAGACCTTAGGATCTGCAGAATCCCATTGCTACAGAGGGAAACATGAGAAACTCATTATTTGTTAATAGAGTTTGATTCACAAACTGCTCTGAAAACAATTCCTTATGGGATTCAATTACCAGAAGTTTTATGACATATCAAAGGAAGCATCTGTAAACCCAGAAAATGACTTACAGCTCATGACACCCATCTTTAAGTTCCAGAGCTGCTAAATAGTTCAGAAGTCCTCAGTTCTGAAACATGGAGCCAAGATTGATTCTATTGGGTCAATTACAGAATGCTGCGTGGTGGAAGGCACAGACAGTCGGCTGTCTTACACACTTCTGTCCTGAAGCGTCACATCCACACGTTTTTTGAATGTTTCCAGTGATGGCAACTCCACCACCTCCCTGGGCAGCCTGTGCCAATGCTTGACCACTCTCTCAGTAAAGATGTTTTTCCTATTATCTAGTCTAAACCTCCCCTGGTGCAACTTGAGGCCATAAGAATTGTAAAACCAAATAATATTTCCAAAGAATGATTAGCAAGATCGCAGGAGATGTTGCTGCATTTTCGATCTTAGAGCAGTTTGAAGATGGTTCCGCTCCTTCATGTCTGTATCTAACTCTATCCACTGAGCCCATTTTGCAGTATGTAACATTTTCTAAATATACTTGTAAATTGTGGGTCTGATTTCACTCCTACTGAAGTCAGTGGGAGACATGCAGTATGTTTAGCAGGAGATGGATTACCCCTGGCCTCATTAGTATAATTTTCTTTTACAGCTGTGGACCTGCCTTACCCTTGCTGTCACAGGGAGGTAAAAATTAAGATGTACTGCATCATGGTGGTTTGCCATACCTTGCATAAATTTCCCTCTCTTGTGTCTTTAGTATATTCCCCTGTGACTTTTGCTGTGACTCCGTGGAAGATTGAAGAGAAAAGAGGTGCTTAAGGTTCCCTGACTGATTGCCTATTTCTGCTGTCCCACCACTCTTTCTTTGCAGAGTGAAGCCGATCCCTGAATTTAGCAGATATCTCCCCCAGGAAATTTACACAGACACATTTAGCCTTTGTGAACATTAATCACAGCATCCCTTGTGCCATTTTTTTTTTTTTTTAATTTGAGGATGATTACTAATTTCCTGTTAGAATGAATTTCCTAAGTCACTTGCCTCTTCTTAGAGGCTGCACTCCATCTCACATGCTTTGTGGATTGGCAAATACTCTGAAGATGAAGGCACGTCTAAATCCATACATCACCAATCATGTGTCACCAGTGATTGAAGTCTCCTAATGATTGAATCTCCTGTTTAGGGAATTACAAGAGCATTGATTTAGCTGAAATAATATCTGTATCACAGGGGCAGCAAGGAGTCCTGGTGCTGTTGCTGTTGGTTCACTCTTACGTTTGTGCAGTCTTCCTATCCATGGTGGAGTGAAGACAAGTAAATGAGACCCAAGGAAGCAACTGATTGACCAAGAGAGCTGGACAGTGCTGCATCAAATCTAAGGCTTTGGTAGAAGAGCAGTGTTCATCAGATGGTGTCACTTCAGCATCTCAGCAAGACATCACATGAAACACTATAGGGTATAGCAATTCCACACATAATTATGAACAATAATGATTATGAACTGTTTTGAGAAGATGTGTGCACAGACCTGTTGTGTTAGCGTTGTCCACTACGTCAGAAAACTGTGAACTTTGGTAAAGCGCTGGCATTTGCCAAATAATATTTTACCTTTCATTTGGTCTAAAAAGAAACTGGAACAAAAGGTAGTAAAAGCTAAATGATTAAAGTATTTTTATTTTGAACTCTTTAAACAGAGAAGTTGCATGCCATTTCTAGATCAAAGCAACTAAACTTAAAAAAGTATATATACTTTTGACAAACTGGAGTTCCTATTGGAAGCAGCCTACTCGTAATTAAAACATTGCAGCTGCAGTACTAGAAGAACGGAAACACTGAAAAGCAATAAAATCTTTCCACTGACTTTGATGGGGTTAACATCAAGACTCTGGAGAAAAAGCAGAGTGCATCTCCAGGAGTTTAACCAGGGTTCCCAACAAAATCCTCCTCTGTCTGAGTGGTAACAGGAGTGCAAAAGATTTGGGAATTCACTCGTTCATCTTTTTAATCAAAATGCCTGATGTAATGAAGTCAGCCCCTGGAAATGAATTGCTGTGAGATGTATCTCCTCTTTGCTGCTGAATAAGGTTTTGGACAGTATATAGATGAGGTGCAGAGTGGCCTGCTGGGGAGGTCTGAGATGACTTGTCTGTCTGTGAAATCTGACTGCTGCAGTCCCCTGAGTGTTTTACTGCGAACTATAGTCCTTGGTTTTTGGTGTAGTCTGACTTACTCCAAAGACAGCTGTAAATCTTGCACCAAAGACCTCTTCTTGAAAGTATTCCAGAATGGATTTATTGGTATTGGGTGGTGGCTGGATGTATTCATGATAATTGCTTTGAAAATTAGGGAAATTAGGGCTACAAAAATAGAGTCTTGGTCTTTGTTACAGAAGAAACACTACTAAGGAGTAAAGGAAGGCTGAATTATGGAAGTCTTAAGCAGAATAAATACACAAGACATGGAACTGGACAGGATGCACTTGAGGGTGTTGAGGTTGTCAGTGGGCATCACTGAGAAGCTGTGTCATTTTTGAAATGTCTTGGTGACTATGAGAGACTTCCGATGCCTGGAGAAAGGAAATTGTCACACCCATCTTCAAAAAGGGCAAAAAGGAATAATGCAGAAAACAACAGGGTAGTTGGTTTCCCCTCAGTCCCTTGTAAGTTTGTGGAGCAAATCCTCTTGGAAGCCATATCCAGGCACAAGAAGGAAAATAGGATGCTTAAGAAAGCCAGCAGGTGTTCCTCAAGGAAAAAATCCTGTCTGATCAAGCTAGTTGTCTTCTATGATGACTGCTCCTGCATATAAGGGGAGAGCCAGTGGATGCCATGTGCGTTCTTCTTCCGTAGTGTCCTTGTGACAAATTGTGGAGATATGGGTTGCATGGGTGGAGTACAAAGTTAGTGAAACTTGGTTGAATGGCTGGGCTTAAAGTGTAGCAGTCAGTGATGTGAAGGTTAGCTGGCAGCATGTGATGGCCTGCACTTGACAGGGAGCAGCCCGTGCAACACTACAGGGCTCAGTGTTGACAAAGTAGGAGGCATCTTCACAAATAATAGATGTGGGGGTCATGGTGGACAGCAAGCTGAACATAGTTGAGCAGTACACCCTTCTGGCCATGAAGCCCAACCATTTCCTGGGCAGCATTATCAAGTGTGGGATCAGTGAGTAAAGGGAAGCAATTATTCCCCTCTTCTTGGAGTTCATGTGGCTGCTTCTATGTCCGGTTTTGGTGACCCCACTACGTGAAAGACAGTGATAATGACAAACAAGTCCAGCCCAGGGCCACAGTGCTGGATCAGGGTGTACAACAGGAGGCCAAGGGAATGGGTTTTGTTCAGCCTGCAGAAGGGATGGCTAAGGTGGGGGAGAGATCTATTTGCTGTCTTCAGCTACCTACTTGATGGTTGTAGGGACTCTTTTGAGGTGCATGGTGAAAGGATGAGTAATGGTGAACACAAGTTGCAGCAAGGGAAATTCCAACAGGCTATAAAAAAAGAGTTTTTTTCATAGTGGGTGTCATTAACCTTTGGAACAGGTTGCGCAGAAAGACTGTGGACTCTTCATGTCTGGAGATATTTGAAGCTCAGCTGGACAAGGCCCTGAGGAACTTGACCCCACTTTGAAGCAGGCCCTGTTTTCAGCAAGAGGTCAGACTAGATGACATCCAGAGGTCCTTTCCAACCAAGCTAAGTTATTCTATGATTCTGTGATGCTGCAGAGTGATTTGATTTTATTTTATTTTCCTAATCTTCTGGAACTTCTTCAGCTCTTTCCTACATATTACTCAGCACTGTCCTGCCTCCTTTACAGATGATTTCTTGTAGCCAGACCTGTTCATGCAATGTAAAATCTCATCATGTGATTACTGTACAGCCTTTTCCGGCTGTGTTATCCATCAGCCTTATTTTAAGGGAACCTCTCAGTTCAGGGGAAGCTCTGACACTGTTTAATTCACCTCTGCTGAAATCAGGTCTGATGTCCATAGCCAAATGCTGCAGAGCAGGGGTGTGACTGTGTCCTTTTGGGGTTATGGCTCCAGTGTAGTGTTTGAGGGAAGAAGAAACCCTTCATTCATTTCATTCCCAATTGCAACAGCCCATCCTCCCCATACCTCAAACAACACCATCCAGGATAAGCTACAGTGTTCATATAAAAGAGGAGAGCAATTGTAACAGAAGTACAGTAAGTTCAGGTTGGGTACATTTTTCTGTTTACCACTTACAGCATAATTATAGCCACTACAATGAACTAAATAATTTTTGCCAGAAGTGTATAGGGCAGAAACTTCAGGTGATGGGAAAAACATGCTCCATATGACTTGGTGGGTTTTTGTATCCAGTTGTAACCTACGGACAGATAGGATACCAGGAGAAGAGTTTCTGTCAGGAGGATAAAGACCAAACATGGTGTCCAGCCTTTTGCCCAGGCTCTGGCATGCCCATGTTGTGAGGTGCTGTGTGTTTCTGGAGGCGAGCATGGGCCCTGGTAGGAGGGTTGCTCCATCAGCACAGGGCTGTGCTTTGGCCATCTCTTGTGTCCTCCTGCAGGGCTTGTGCTCAGCAGCAGCTTGGGGAGCCTTGCAGCTGCTCCGCCGTGCAGGACAGGCCCCCGGGGGGTCTTTGCTCGCAGGAGCAAGCTGTAAAATTTATTTGCTATTACTCCTCTTTCTGCATCCCTCTTAGGTAAAAGTCAGTGAGCATTTTCTTAAAGTGTGGCTCATTAGTAGCTCACTGCTCCAAGAGAGAGGCAGTCTGATGCCTTGCATCACCTCTAACTCCTCCTTTACTCTTAGCATAGTTTCAGTTGACTTTGGTGATTGTTGATCTCAGGATAAACTTAGAGAACAGAAAAGTGACCTAGAAGATTTTCTGGTTACTTCAGGTACTTTTCCTAAATCTAAATTAACCAATGTTAGGACTCCAGTATGCACTCATTTGCATGGGCTTGGTAAAATCAAAGTAACTACATTTCTGCAGTCCTCTCAATGAAAGCTGTTTTGCTTCAAGAACACATTTAATTTTCAATTATTTGAATTTTTACCTAGCTAACTTAACCTTGATCTAAATAAATCTGGTTTAAAGAATAATATGCAGTGGCTTGGAGCAACAGCCTTTGTTTAAATGTGACAGCAGGGAGGTGAATAGACTCCGCTGCAGAGGTAGTGATGTGAGTTCAAACCTTGTGCTCAAGGACATTTCCAGTGCTGCAGTGGCTTTTATGTTTTTCCTATGGGAGCATAATGTCCAGCTGGATTTGGGTAGATCTTCGCCTTGTGAGACAGCTTCTGTGTGTGGACCAGCTCAAACAGAAAGGTGGCATAGGCTTTTTTTTTTAACCAATTCCAAGGTCTAAAAAGTTCTTCAATTAGGGAAAAATTCCAACAACTGCATGATCAGGCCATCTTAAACTAAAAATACTCAGATAAAGCACATTACTGTTTGTTTTTTTTTTTCTCCCCAAGACTACATACAAAAGGCATTCATCAGTTAGAAAAAACTGAGGGGTGCAAGCTTATTTCCATAGGATATTGATAGATGGGAAGCAGATGCTCTTTTCTGCATGACAGGACTTCCCTTGTGTCCCATGCAGTACAGTCTGATCAAGCTTTACTGCAAGGACATGTAGCACCTGGATTCAGGGGATTTTTAATTAGAAACTAGAGGACATGTGACTTCAGTAAAATAAGGAGATTGTTTAAAATATGTTCCAGCTGTTGCATGATTAAACCCCTATGACTGTAAGATTGTCCTTTGCTTCCACTTTTGCAAATGCAATTACTACTAGAGTGCCAGCAGGGCATGTGATGTGCTTAATACAAGAACCAGGACTGTCATTCCCTGATCATACTCCCATGTTTCTGCAAAAAAGCAGTAGGAGCCCTTCCCAGGTTATTCATGTTACTTTCTCCTTTTTGAAACAAGCTTGCTTTGCAGAATGCAGATTTTTCATAGGGTCTGTGCTGAAAATCCAGGTCAGTAGACATGGTACAGGTCCCTGTACTATGGCCAGTTGCTTAGTGTTGGTCTTTGAATCATCTACTGGAGATCCGTGACTAATTTCCATGGTTAGTCACCTGGTACTCTCTTTTCCCTCTTACACAGGGGCTTGGTCATTGTTGTACAGTACTTTGAAGGGTGGAGGTAGCTGTTAGTGGAAAGAAGGAACCAATATTATCTTATATGTTCTGATCTACAAAACGGTGTAATCATTTTGGTTTTCTGATGCTAAAGGCTAGTCTTTCAGTGTGAAAGCACCTCTGCATACAGATTATTGCTGTATGCCTGGAGGTTCTGTGGTCTTGTGTCTATAGGTGATGTTGTTTGCTTTGTTTGGAAAAGTGCAAATAAGAAACTCATGAAACAAAATTTGCTTCTATGAATTCCTTACCATAACTATAAATCAAGGTTTTTCAAGGACTGTCACAAAGATATTTTTGAAATTAGGGCCACCTCTGGAAATAGGCAAATAAACTTCAGAAGCCTTCAGAAAGAGACTGCCAGCTTGGCAGAAGATAGCAAAATGGCTATAACTATATAATGTCTCCTTTACCCACGCCAGAACATAAGAAGACCTCAGGGGCTGCTGAGATGGGGGTCAGTGTGGCTACCTAGGGAAGAATGTTTGGCTCCATGCAGTGGAAATTGCTGTCTGAATGTCTGGGAGAGGGGAGACCCTCCAGCAGTGGAACATGGGCTTCAGGTGGTGGTGGTGATATGGATGACCTGGACAGGAGGGGGTGATAAACAGAAAGCTGATTATTAAGAAACAAGCCTATATTTAGGAACTGTGCCAGTGGGTGAGGGAAGAAGCAGTGTGTTTGCCAGATGAAGGAAAAACTCAGTGTGCAGGCTTAATAGACTACACAATGTTCAAAAGTAGAGTATCTTTTAAAATATGACTATGACAAGCTTATCTCCTCAGATCTAATATATTCTGTCTTACAGTAGATGTGTCAGATTGGTAGCAGACCAGTGCCAGTGAAAAGCTTGGGGATACTAGACATCAGATCTCCCTGCAAGGAAGTGCTGAAGGTCACCATGCGCTGGCTTACTGTCAAGAAGATCTGAAGTTCCCTTTGAAGTCTGTGAACATATCCCAGAATAAAGAGGACTGGTCTTGAGAGGGATAAGAGATGAGTTGACCTCCTGCTGCATGGGGGTCCTGGTGGCCTCCAATGACAGGGCAGGAGCATTGCAGGATGGTTTCCAAACCAGGAAGGTCACTTTAGCAATGCACAACGGGGTCCCAGCAGGACTCGTGCTAAGGAAGTGTCGGAAGGGACAGGAAAATACAGAGAACAGCTTTATGGAGCATTAGCCTCCTCTTCCCTTCAGCCTTTGTGTCTTTCTGATTTATTGTGCGCAACAAGAGGCCACTAGCATCAGCTTTTGACATGACTGTTAGGACGTCCTTCAATTAACTCCATGCTGAAATAGAGCAAAACTTTAAAAATAGCCTCAATTTCATGATTTGCAAATCACCAGTGATGAAAAATGTGTTATAGTATGTGATAAACTGTTTCAACCTTTTTCTACTTTGAACTGTTTTACTTCCACTTCCATCTCCTGGTTGCTTGTTCCATCTATGCTTGCTCTGATAAAAAACACTGTAGTAACTGTCTGTCCTCTGTGGAGACGAGGAAGCTAAAGAGGTGAATCTTCCCAAACCTTTCCGTCTCCTTTAATAACTTTCCTATTCTTCAGTCAGCATTAATCTTCTTTACAGTTATGCCAAACTTCTCTACGCTACCAATATCCTTACTTACCTGCTGATACTAGAAACAGACACAATATTGTAATGGTTGCCTCAGTGCTAAAAGCAGAATCATTTAGCATCCCTATTCAATATTCTCTGTGTAGACACCCAAAATAGTACTCTGGCTATGTTTGAATTAGCAGACGGCAACGCAGAGATTGCCCATCCTTGGATCCTTTAAAATCATTGCTTCCTGGGAAAGAAATACCATATCATGTGTGTATACCGTACATTATTCTTCTTTACACGTACGGTTTTATACCTGTCTGCTTAGACTAACATGCACCATTGGTATATGCCAAGGCTAATCCAGGTTGTTCTCACTCAGTGTCCTGTTTACTATTCTCCCAGTCTTGCTGTCACCTGCCAAGTTCAACACTAATTTTTATGTATTTTCCCTGGATCGTTCACAGTATGCTATACAGTGCAGGGTCAATAACTAACTTCTGTAACTGCAGTAAAAGAACATCTACTTGTTTTTGGTTGTCTGCTTACAGCTACCCTTAGAAATCTGCTGTTTAATGTATGCCATGTGTGGCTTATTTTAATTCTATTTTTTTTTAATTAGAGTGCTGCGTGGTATCAAGTGAAATGTCTTGTAAAAGGGTATTTTTACGTCCTTTACATTATTGGACTGACTGAATTATTTTGTATAAATATTTGAAAATTAAAATTTTCTGCTGACATAAGGATTTTGTGAACTTATGATTAATTTAACAAAGAGTTTAGGTTCAGCCCAATTTAAAGAAGCAAAAAAAGAATAATTAAGAATTTTTTATACTGGAACATTTAAAATTTGTGTCAAAACAACACCCTGGTACCAAAGTGTGATTTAAAAGATATTAAGAACTTCTAAAATCATAAAGGAGCTTGCTGTATTGTATTCAATGAGATAAGGTGAAAAATCATTCATTTTTTTAACTTTGGTGAGAAGAATCTTGTCTCATGCACTTTTGTCTAGCAGAATTTGTTTATCAGCCCTCACAGTTTTAAATGAGGCGCAAAGCTGATGGCTGACACTGCAGGAAATTAGGTAAGTATGATAAAGTGTTGTCCCAAATTAACTGGCAGGCAAAAAAGTCCAGACTTTAGCTGAAATATAACGGGATAAATGAAATATAACAAAACAATATAACAAGGTCAATAGGTGTCAATAGTTAAAGTGAAAACGATACAGGATATGATGGACAAGCCTTGTCAAGCTCAGACCATTATCACAGTCTGTCCTGCCATATAACCATTGTGATTCATTTATCACATGCCAATTTAAAACTCACTAATTTATGCCCTTCATTGCCTCTGTTGGAGGGAAACTTGCTGCTCTGATGTATAGAAATCATCAGATTTGAAGTGTGGTAGTATTCTAGTATTCGTAGATGGCTTATACACTTTTGTTACTGTGCCAATACTGTCAGTTATCTCGATAGCCTGTCTTCCTCCCCGGGGCTTACCCGCTGGTGTATTTTTAGAGATCAATCACACTCCCTCTCGATGCTGACTTTGATATGCTAAGCCAGCCTTCCACATATCCTCTGTAACAGCGGCTGCCTCCTCCCCGGATCGTCCCGGCCATCGGCCCTGTATCTGTTCCAGTTTCGGCTCGTCTTTGAACACAGACGGCTCAACTGTATAGGCTGTTCCAGATGAGTTTTCATCTCTGTTTAATAAAATAGCATTAACGGCTTACCTGTCTTCTGGATACCTCGTCTGATGTGCCCGAGGACTGCATTTGCCTTTTTCACATGACTTTGATGATAAAGCGGGTCTGATGTACTAATCAATGCAACAGACATACACATTTGAGCAAGTGTCTCTGACCTTGGGTTTGCTTTCTTCCAGCCAGGCTTCATGGCTCAGATTTTACAGTTTTAATAAAATCCTCAGTATGGAATGTGCAATTTCATGTGGCAATTCTTCTGGTATTCTAGGATGGAGCTGTTTGGTCTCTCCTAAATGCAACAGGTTTAGTAGATTGACTTTTGTCTCTGCTGGTTGCTGATGGTCCAAGTGTGGTGGAAGCCATGCCATCAGCCTAACTGGTGGCACCCCACCCAGGGTGATAAACAACCACTAAAGAGACCTATGAGCTGAAAGCATTGTGTTAGAGGAGGAATACTTGTATCTAACCAGGGTCAGCAGACCACATGAAGAGCTGACATCTGTAGAGGACAGTGGTTACAAATAATTACAAATAATTGCTCAAATAATTGTCTGGGGGTGTAGTTCAGGTCCTACGGGAGATGGAGAAAATTTTCACGTGCCTGGGACTGGCTGTGACTGTCCTTCTGACAAAATCAAGTGTTTAAGAAGGACTCGCAGTTTCAAGCACTGAGAGCTATAGGCACTCATAGGTAGTGGACTGGTGAGGTGCAGAACTTGAACAGAGAAAATCCAGTACAGAGCTCCCTAGCGAGGGTAGACACTTGCAAGGGAAGAGTTTAGGTCTGCTTGAATCAGCCCTCCAAAAAGAAATAAAGCGGAAGCAGAGGTTAATAAGGAATTAAAAGGGGTCAGCAATAATTTGAAGTAAAAGTGAGGGGATCGTGCCTGTATTGATTAAAGCAGAGCACCATTAGTTTTGGCAGTAATAAGGCAACTGCACTTTAACTTAGAAACCAAAAGAGAGAAGCAAATGAATGGGCCTGCTCTAAGGGTAGAATTTCATGTGATGAGTTTAAGGATTAACTAGATGCAGCCGCAGATGGAATTATTTTACCTCAGTGCCAAAGGAAGATGATAAAGCACAGCACACTGGCAAAGGCAGGAGAAGGCAGATAAGGAAGAGGGTGTGAGAGTGGAGATTTTCCACGTTTGAATGGCACACGGTTTGTGCTGAAATCTGAAAACCAAGAGGGATTCATATTAACACTGGAAAGACTGTTGCTCTAATCTTGTTTTTCTATAAAAGAGTTGTTTTCCTTCATTCCTTTTTGCCCTTAATGAACAAAATGCAAATCTTAAATTTTCCTTTCTGTAGTGAGAGAGAAAAACATGCCTTCATCATTCAGTACAATATGAAGAGTTTTTTCAGAAGGTCTTGTCTACCTGTCCCCCATAGACTGATGTCTATGCTGAAATGCCTATAGATTTCAAAAGCAGCACAATCGGGTCACTGCTGAGTGTTTGGAAAGTCCCATCCTGTAAGTGAATAAACATGAGGATATAATTTAATTTTAATACAGGTAAAGGCCCTTTGCTGAGCATGAAGCTCCCTTCTACTTTCCATAGTAGAAAAGATGGCTTCCTCATTTATTCACTTCATAATCTGTATGATAGACATCGATTACTCTGCTACTGTGATTATACTTGCAGCATTGATCTCTGACTTTGTGAGAGAATCAGTGTGATGTCAGAATCATGTATTATGTTGGTAATACAAAATTTCATACTGCGGTGCATGCCTTTACTTAGACATTTTCAAAACATTGGTTCTTGTTTTATGCATTCTAACTGAAGCTAGACTAAATAAATCCCATCACTGCATTGTTGTAGAACATGCTATCCCTCTCCTGTTCTTTAGTCATGATTTTGGTAATCAAAAATTCATGATGCATTATGATTGCACGAAGTGGCAATTCTACAACCTCCCAGTAATATCTCAGAACATGAAAGTTCTTCATGTTTTGCACCAGATTCCTGCTTGTGTGACTCCATTTTTCCATCCATAGACTACTAGTGAAAGGTCAACCGTCCGACCATTTGCCCTGCTATTATTTCATAAGGTGAGCAAAGCCTGGGTACTAACGTGCCTCTTCACTCAGGGCAGTCAAATACTGGGTGACGTGGTTCAGCGTGAGTAGGGGATCTTGCATGGCACTATGCTACTATGTGGAGACCTAACTTAGCCCATGCCAGCTGGGACTGTTCTACTCACAGGCTTTTAGCAAGACAAGTGGGGCTGGCTGACTTCGGTGTATCTTCATCAGGCCAATGAACCACTTTCGTTGAGGTCCTCAACCAAGTACTTTGTTAGAGGCTCTGCAGCTTCCTGCAGCTCCTCTCCCTTCACCCTCCACCCTCCTTAGTGGATGGGTATGCTTGAAAGCTAATGGCAGCATTGAGTGGCAATGAGCAGGGGCTGCTCCATGTGTAATCCCACCCACAACCCTGGGGGTAGTCTTCCTATTCCTTCTCTGTTTTGATGGCTTAGAAAACAGCAACTTCATTGTCTTAACCATGAAACAGTGAATTTCTAATGAATCATTTGGTCTTTTAACCAGGTGACATCCATTGACTTGGGAAAGACTTTAGTGATCCTACTCCTGTGGAGCTGCCCCTAGTGACTGACCTTAAACTTCATCTACTTTAATTACTCACCTTGGAATTGAAAAAGAAAGAAATTATTTCACAGTGTAAGAGATTATTTTGCAATATAAAGAAGTGGGAATGCACTTCACTTCACATTGAATAACAGAGGGTGTAACTTCACATCCTGATTTCCTCAGTGGTAGCTTATACACATGTCCAAAGTCAGATATTTCAAGGTTTTTGAGGTCATTTCATACAAATGTAACATCTGAGTTTACAAGCTTAAGAGCTAAAGAGCTTAAGACTTTCTGAATCACCACTGATTGCACCACCAACTTCAAAAGCTGGTTGCACCATTGCACCAATTATTGCACCACCAATTTCAAAGCCTGAGGGCTCTATGTTAGGAGAGTATTTGGCAGAAATATACGTAGTTCAATGTGTAAACTCAGATTTTTCAGTTTACTCCTGAATACTCTGAATACCTGATCTGCTTTCAATCATAGGTGTGGTTTGCTTGTTTACTTTTGTCTGTACTATTTGTGCAACTAATAAGGGAAAGATTCACCTTCATTCTCTGGGCAGATTCACCTTTTTTTTTCAATGCTGGCACTGCACTGGTAAAAACATGTAAATATTTCTCAACCCCAGGTTCCAACGCAACTGTGTTGACCCAAGTATTGGTTGTATTGTAAGTTCTGTTAGGGAAGAAGGTTATTGTGATATTTTTTAGTAAGCAATAAAATAGAAAGCTTTCTCTGAAAATTAAATGATTGCCTAATGAAAACTGAAGTGTGTAGATCAGCTCTATGCTATATGCACAATTTTTTTCTGAAAAAGATTTATTTTTTTGTGAGCTACGAAGCAGCACTGGAAAACAACTGGGTGATCCTGGATGATTTGGGTCCTGGCATTGGGCAGATTTTGTGGTGATGAAAAGACAAGATGTATATATTTTGGGATGACATTTACTGAAAAAAATAAAAAGCCGATAAAAAAAGGTTCAGTTTCTGTTTTGGAATTTTTCATGAAGCTGGACATTTGTCAATGTCACGAGGCAGAATTTTGTTTGTACTTTTTTCTTTCTCATATTCTGTCTGTATCTGCGATATAACAAACATGTGAGTTGCTCTGCACAACAGACTGGATAGTGACCAGTCATATTTTTAATATGACAGGGTTTTACAAACAAATGAAGTCAACATCTATCCAACAATTCACTGAAATAGTCTATATGCATTTTTTCTTTTCAGACAGTCTAAAGAAGAACCCAAAATAGTCTCTGGTAAGAACACACATTACACTGTTATATCCCACTGTTGCAATTACACTTAAGACCTGTAGAGACTTAAGTACATATATTGCCCTCCTGCCGAGTTATTACACATACAGTAGATTCATGGAGTTAAAAACAACTCAGTACCTTCCTAGTGGTCTCTGGATTTAAGAGGCTGAAATCTTTTAATGAAGGTATGCAATTTACTGCTTTTAGAGCCTTGGAAATTACAGTTACACTGCTGACCATATGCAGTGCCATTAGTCACATACCACATGCAATGTTAATTTTGCTTACATTTTGATATACTTGTTATTTTCTAATACCCATTGCCTAGGTTTGAAATAGCAGTTTGATTTTATTAAAATCAGTATTTTTCTCAAACTAAGAACTCTGGACCATATTTATTAAAAAAAAAAAAAAAAAGGAATTCTAGGCAAAGCATGCTGACTGTCTTTATGAAAACCACTTTTAATGAGGGATAAGGTCTGACAAGTGAACCAGGTCAAGCAGTATGCATTATCTCTTCAGAGGTCTTCTGAGTCATGCTTTTAATTTAATACTATCTCTATTTAAGCCTCACTGCTTGATTTTTTGATTAGGAATGTCTGATGACTGGTGGAAAAATAGACATTTACCTTGCAAAAAAAGGCATAGGGCAGCTAACTGTCCCCTTAACTTGTCCATAATGACAGTAAATGCACATGTTTTTTGGCATATGTAATTACAGACCTCTAATCTGAATGTTTGGCTTAGATTAAAAAAAAAAAGGTGGGCAAATTATTTATCATTTGTGAAAGGGTTTCATCCAGGAGCTAGTGGGCAGGTGCAGACTCCTCCTTCTTTCAGTCACTGGGAATTATATGAAGTACAAATGATAGGGGGAAAAAACAGTAAGGCAATGATTTTTAGATTTAAATTTGCATCTAGTTAAGCTCCACTGAAGTTAAATGTAGATATGTGCATTAAGTGTTGTACTGGATTGGGGCTTGCACACAGTGAAGGCAAATAATCATTGTAAACTAATTATGTAGACCCATTATGTTAATACCAGCCTTCTCTCCATTCTGAGTAATTTTGACCATCTTAAAAATCGCTTTGTGTTTGATGTGAAATTCAGAGAAATCAAGTCTAGGTCATTGGCTCACAATCAAGTACATTGTGAATGTAACTAACTCGCTTGTGTAGTCCCTCTCTGGTTGTAAAGGCGAATAAAAAAGATTATTATCAGAAAGCTTAATTTTGGCATAGGAAGGCTCAAGAATTTATCATTTCAGAATGAAACTTCAATCTCAGACTGATTAAAACCTGGAGGAGGGAGAGCTGTGGAAACTGTAATTCCAAGTTCACCTGCACTCCCCTCCAACTGTGACCCCAGTGCTGTCTGCATCTCGGTTGCAATTAGACAATATTCTTTGTCTAGACCTAAGTAATGATTAAAACCAGACCTGACCTTCTTGTTCGAGGGAGAATTCAGTTAGCCTTTATAAACTTGCAGTTACTAATTTCACAAGTTACAAAGGAATCATTGATGTGAAACTCTATTTTTAGATTTCGGACTGTAAATGCTTTCTAAGACCAAGCTGTACAGGGCAGCATGGTAAATGTAGCTTTCTTTATTCAGCATTTAATTAAGTTCTTACCTTCAAATAGAAATAAGTACAGCCACCTAACGCTTGCCATACAAAGATTTTCTTTCTGACCTTTTAAGCCCAGTGCTACTTTGGGTGAATACTGACTGCCAGTGATGGTCACAGCCATCCTTGAGGATGGCCAAGAACATATTTTGGCCACCACACTGAAGGCCTGTTTATGACTGTGTTACAGCCACCCCCTCTTCTCCTTTCCCCCCAAATGTATTTCTGGTTGGCCCTGAGATACAGGTCTACCAAAGAGCTTAGGTACTTAAGCTGAAATACATCTAGCACCTGCTGAAACCAGGGTTTTGGTGGGTTCACATCCCAGTTTGTTGTCGAGGACTGGGTTAGCTCTTCTTGGACTTAATATAGCAGTCCATGGATAGGTTTATCTTATCCCTTAGATAGTGTTTACAAAGAGACTTCAGCTGAAGTTCATTGTACCCCTTTGGATTTATAGATTGTGAGTCCTTGGTACTCAGGAGCCGACATCCCATGGGACCAGGGCTACACCACTCCCAAGGGAGCATTCCCCTATAGCTGGGTGAGTGTGGGAGCATATAGTTATAAAGAAAAATCAAAATAAACCAAACCCCAGAAAGAACAGCTATTTGACAAGTCTTTGTTTACTTAATTAATTGCCCAACTTTTTCCACATCTCAAAAATATCACCAAATTTTGGGGATTTATATTTTCTACTCAAGCAAGCATGGCAGCAGCTACGTTCTTTTGGGAAGAAGAAAAGACAGGAAAGAAATCTAAAAATGACCATTTACTTGTTCGTTATCTGAATGACATCCTCCATGGAAAATGTCTGCAGAGCTGTTGCCCTTTGGGTTGGCTTCTGTGTCAGGGGGAAGAGTCTAATTTGTGTCCTGAGTTAGAATGGCTGAAGTTCAGCTAATGGGAGGTTGCAGCCAGCTGCTTGCTGTGACTGTCCCTTCCAAAAGGGGTACAAAGGCAGACAAAGGGCCATGTTTACATCTCCCAGTTCTATCTTAACTAACTGCTTCTAACATAGTAGAAATGATCACTTCTTACCTATTTTTCTTAAAAAATGTATATAAATAAATGCATAATGTTAATAAATTGCACAGAAGCTTTTAGCTCTTACATATGAAAAATGATGATGTTGCCCGATAGTGGCTCATACTAATGGAAAACACTCAAAAGGCTTTCCATCAACATTGTTTAACCTGAGAAACTTGTACGACAGAGCAAGTGTCAACACCTGCTTGAAGTCTCATTCTTCAGAGCTGTTCTCAGTGACGAGGAGAGGGTGCTTGACTGAAATGCTTGTCAGACTTAATCTGGAAAACATCTCCATGAAAACAGCGAAGGAGGTAGCCTGCCAGTCACATAGTGCATTAGGATCATGGCTGTACCTAGCGCGTGGAAGACGGCGGTTGGTTACTCCAGTTTTAGGGTGGCGTGAGAAGGAACAGAGGAAACTGGCTTCCTCAACATGTTTGTAAGTCAAGTCCTCTGTTGAGGACTCAGGTTTCACTCAGGTTGTCTCACTTACTTTTTCTCCACGGCCATGGTTTCAGCGTACCAAATTGTCACTTAATACGTCTCTGAGTTTTAGGAGCTTTCCTTTGTGCACATCGGAAAATGCAACGCTCAGTCTGCCTGAACCACACGACGGAGGAGGGCTGGCGGTCCCGCGGCTGAGCCTCCCTCCTGGCCGGGCTCCTGCTCCAGCGAGGCGTGGGTGCCTCCCTCCCCGCCTTTGTTTCGGTGGGAAGGGAACCTGTGCCATCATCTAGGCCCCAAATTCCTGAAGGAATTTAAGTGCCTTGGTTCAGGCATCTGATCTGCCCTGGTATTGCAGACCGAGAGGCGACGCGTCTCAAACACGTGTGCTACGGGGCTGGTGGTGAAGCTGTATCACACTGTCCTAATGGCGTCTTCTGCGGTAGCGAAGCAGAAAAGCGGCGATGATGAAAACTGAAAGCGTAACAGTCATGGAGCTTAGCTGCCATGTATAAAACGAGAGACAAACACAGACTAATAAGAAACAGAGTGGCCTGCGAGGAAGGGCAAAACAATGCTTGTACTATGGGGGGAAACATGAGAAAGGCAAGTAAGTTGCCAGCTGTGTGAGTTTATTGCAAGCAAAAAAACCCCAAACCCAACCATTTTGCAAACAGTCTGAAAGTATTTACCAAGTGGAGAGCGACAGTGAGATCTCCGTGGATGACATTGTTTTCACTGCTTCCCACTGCGCCGGAGCCGCGAGGAGTGAAGCAACGGGCTTGTTTGTCCAGCTAAAACTTTGGGCTGCACCAAAGCGTGGACTCAAGCGTGCAAGCTTTACACCTGGCAGTGGCTTAATGGGGTTTAAAAACCACTGCAGAATTAGATACGTCCTCCACGTTACAGGAGAGCAACTCCCGTGCTCATCACGCTGCGTGCTTTGTACGGATGCGTGGCTGAGGACGGTGCGTGCTGGTGTGGCTGGGTAAAGCATGCCTCTCTAGCTAGGTTTCAAAACCCCTGCCTTAAAGAAACCGTTGCCTCTACCTCCAGCAAACGGTTAGGATTAGGGAAATAGTCAGGATTTGTGATTTACAGGTGGAGCCCTGGGGCTTACTGCAATTCGTAGTCCTGCTGACAGAGCCGCTCCTGACCCAGGCAGGAGGGGGAGCGCGGGGACACAGGGTAAGAGAGGGTGATCAAAGCAGTTTCAGATGATGGACAGATGAATAGGGAGGTAATGTGAAGATTAAGAGCCAGTGTATGACTGTCAGAGTATGCACTTTGCACGCTCTGAAAGACAAAAACCCTTCTTTGTGCACTTTTTCCATATGGCCCCTTTCACCAGCTCTTAAGACATCCCTCTTCTGATGTGAGCAGTCAAAAAGGAGTAAAAGGGACGGATTTGATAAATTCTTTATTGTTTTCCATAATCTTAGAAGATTTTGCTGGTTCTGCTTTTTATTTACCTGAAAATAGTATCTCCTTAACAACAGGCTTCCTTATTACATGGCACCACATGTGCCCACTCTTCCCTCCCTCCCTCGCTCCCTCCCTCGCTCCCTCCCTCCCTCCCTCCCTCCCCTGTTTTCTGCTCGGAGCTGCGTCGTGCAGTTTTCATGTCAGCCCTCATCAGCTGCATTTCTTCAAGCATCTTTCTTTGTTCAAACGTAGCGGCCAGAAGTGTGCAGTGTCTGAGCTGTTACCATGACATGTCCTCAAAGGACGTTGCTCTGAGCTGCTCTGGTCACTCTCCGCTTTCATCTTCTATACTGTCAAATTGTTTTCACCCGTGATGGCCCTTGTCCATCAAATGTACTCTCCCTGTAAATACCCTCAGGCAGGAAACCCATTAGCAGATGGACTCCATGACCTTCTCCAGAAAGCATTGAATTTACAGCTGTGTGTAGTGCGCAGAAGTGAGGGAAGGTTTATTTATTCTGCTTTGTTTTAAGATCTTGTTTTCTTCAGTGGGGGCAGAATTCTTCATGCCCGGAGGGAGAAATCATCTCTCTGGGTTGCTTTCTCCACCTGGTTATCGCCTTTTAATTTAGTACCTGCTAACAGGAGGAAATGTGTATTCCAGGGGCTGAGCACTGGCAGAAAGCGCTTCTCCGTGCGCCCTGTCTGAAGTGCTACCAAAGCGCGGTGCTGGGATTGGAGTGAGATCTCACAGCGAGGAGCTGCAGAGCCGTCCTTTGTTCGGGGAAGATAGAAGAGCCCTTAAGGGAGCCTCTTTCCATCACAGCTGATGGAAACAAGGACGCTGCCGCATCTGAGAAATGCCAGCCGGGTGTGGGGCTGGTTAGCAGCCGGTGCTCTGCGGCCGGGCTGCCTGCACCGAGGGCAAGATGGACCTTGCATGGACCTTGGCATCGTCCCACCAAACTGTGTGTGCGCCTGTGCATGGCAGACGGTGGGAGGAGGCTTTGCACGGACATCCTTGCCTCGGTTTAGCCCTGCCAGTGGACATGGGCACCGTCCTCAGCCATCCTGGCTCCTCGTGGCTGACTGCCCGTGTTTGCACTCATGAAGGTCTCATGGCCAAGCTGCTTGTGTGCCTTAACTCAGTCTGGTTGAAAACAAGTAGGTAGCAAAAACCTATTTTTAAAAATGATTAAGCCAACATTACCTGCATGAAGTGAGGGAGCCTGATGCGAGCAGCTCTGCTGGTACATTTTGGCAGGGGGGCAATGCCTAATAAAAGAGTTGTACTGAGCTCTTGGGAATGGGCCACTGTTGGGGGAGCAGTGAGAACATCCCCGGTGCCCAGCAAGAAGCACTCAGAGCAATGCAGATATGTGGGTGGAAAGGCAGTGAGAAAGGCCGCAGACAGCCAAAGCCACATTTGCAATGCGTCCATAAGGAAAAGGGTAAGAAACAGTCTTCAGGAAGAGCCCTAGCTGGAAAACGTTTTGGAGTTTTGAACGGAAAAGTCTTGTCTCCTGCTGGCTGAACACAATGGGGGAAGGGAAATAGGGCTTTGTACATTCTCTGCAGAAAAATAGGAGTGCATCAGAGAAATATCTGATTTCTCCATCAATTACTTCTCCTAATGGAAACAATATGTCTGTCCCCAAATTCTGGCTAACTGCTCAAATCGAAATGGGTGACAATGCTACAGTATCATCCCACAGAGCTAACTTCCCCCCATTGCTGCAGAGAGATGCTAACTTCGTGTTCTCTGCTGGCGAGGTTTGCTTATCCAGAGAGAAGAAATACTTTTTTTTTTTTTAAACTTTTTCCCTCATTGCTGCCCTTCTTTGGGGATCAGACAAGTTGACTCGCCTGGATGAGGGACCAATGGCTGCTGTGGTTTCCTTCACACCACCAGAGCAATTACCTGGCTCTCTGCTTCTCCGTACGATACCAGGTTTAGCTTCCTGGCGTGTGTGCAGGGATCCCTGTGCTGTGTGCCGTGCATGTACGTGCCCATTGCACAGACAAGCATGCCAGCAGTGGCTACTTCTCCCTCCCAGCGCAGACGCAGGTAAGCAGAGGGTTGCTAATGGTGCACTTCACAGCACCAGTAAGAATTGTCATGATATAGCTATCTACCACAGCAAACTTTCAAATAATGCCCGTATTGAAAGATAGAATGTATTTTCAGGGCAGCATGACAACCTAGACTGATTTCTGTAAACTCCAGTAGAATTAGAGAATTTGATGACTGGTATTTTTATTATAATGCCCTCCTCTCCTTTTCCATGATACTGTATGAATTGCTGAAACATTGACACAGCATGTTATCTTTAAAAAGAAAGAAAAAAGAAAACTTACAATTTAAACTGGAGGGGAGAGCACTGTGATGAACAGTCTGTTCTGTTGGCTGGTAATAGATTTCTGAGTTGGGAAGTATCTGCAATAGCTTGTTGACAAGACACACATGTTTATTAGGAGCGAAAATGATACCTAGTAGCTTAATCTTGCTCTCTGCAGAAACAAGGAAAAGCCCTCAAACCGACAGCAATGCAGCAGCAGAGGGCATCAGCAGCCTGCGCTTGAAGGCTGTAGTGACGGAGCGTTTGCTAGCAGAGCTTAGTAGGACAATGATGTTTTAAGTAGCGGATGGAAACCCTTAGAGCATCCTTGTAACCGTGACAAGTCAGTGTGGCGACTTTTTATGTTGCTGTATTTTCAAAAATAAAATACAAATACTGCAAACAATGGCCTGGCAGCGGCATACAGCGGGCAATATCTAATGGCGGTGATAAACGAGGCAGGTCACTTTGCTGTGACTGCCTCTCCAGCTGAAGCCGAGGGGTTCGCTCTGGATTAAACAAAGCCATGTGCTATTTACAATGTGGTTTGAGTTTGTGCTCGCAGAGGTTTGCAGTGGCCCTGTGGAACAATAGCTCACTGAACAGGACAAATGTAGAACAGCTTACGAACAATGAACAAACAGTGAGAGGGAGCTGGGTTGTTTTAATTCTCATCCAAAATCCGAGGCAATTGGTTTCTTAATGGAAAATAAAAAGCTTATGAAGCTGCTGGTACATTGTCACCAGGCGAGCAACCATTCAGCATCCTGGAAATTGAATTCAGATTTTTGGGAAGCTTCTTGGACTAGTGGACGGAGCAACACTGGATGGTGCCAATCTTCCCTCATACTGTGGCCTTCACTGTTTCCTTTAAAGGATTTTGTCAGAAATGGAGGGCTCTAAAATGGCTGCAGCCCGAGACGTTTAGAAGTCTGCCCTGCATATCTAGCTCTGAATAGGGAATCTGGGGAAAACAAAGAGGACTGGTTCATTCCTGTGCCCAAAATGCTTTTTCTTGCATTTCATATCCTCTAAATTAGGGTAAAGCCTGACCATTTCAGAATCCCATGTTCCCCCAGCATGAATTGCAGCCTGAGGGCAGGTTTTGTCATCACTACAGAGATGAAGAACCTCAGCTTGCATGCAAAAGGCAACAAAATTCTTCTTGAAAGTGATGACCTTGGCCCTTTGTTGTGATAGATTTACCGTACTCTCACGGATGGGAGGCAGTTGCTTCTTTGCCTTTCTTTTTTCTCCATTTCGGTGAGCAGAGAAAGAGGGGGATTGTGAGAATATTGACGCCAGTGTAAACAGATACAGGTCTTAACATTCTTTTTTGGGGGTTCTTGCATTTCTTCTGATTGTAAATCTCCCAGAAACCGATAGTTTAACTGCAAGGGTGATGCTCAGTGAGGAAAAACAAATGAAGACAAAATCACAGATGCAGGTGAAATAAATGTTGCCTGAAACACTAACTAAATGTCTTCACAGTTCAAGGAGCTTGCAGAGGCACATGCATTGCCTTTACATTTCCTGTCCCAGGATCTCATTTGTCACCACCTTCATTTCCACCAAGGCTGAGGGCTGGTTTCTCAAGAACTGTGGGTGCCCGGGGAGGAGAGTGAAGGCAGTGTGGTGTGGGAAGCTCAGTTAACCTCGCTTGCATGTACATATGCTGCCTTGCTTTCTCTTGTCTGTTGGCAAACAGAGAACCACAGGTCCATGAACATCCCCTTCATAGGGCTAGTACAGAGGCTAGTTGTGACAGCATGGGATCGTGCCAAGTAAGCCTTTCTGTCCAGGCTATACCTACCAAAAGACCTCTTACGCCAAGAGAAGCTTAATTTCACTCTCTCTACAAGTATCTTACACCAAGGCTTCCACCTAACTAGCAGAAATATCTCTCTTCCCAGCCATTAACTGGCCATCAGCATTGTCTCTACTTGAATGAGCTTCTCTCACAAATTTTGGGCTGCCACGACTTGCTCCGGCTCTTTGACTGCTTGACTCAGCCCCAGACTACAGCCATGAGGGTCTGAGATGCTTCACGTGTGCAAGGCCTGGTGCATTTGCACTCAGAAAACACACATGATTTCTGGGGTGTTTTGACAGGAAGAAATAAAGGCAGATGTATAATCAACGGCTGACAAAGTGTGCCAAGAGTTGCTCCAAAATTCCAGTAGATTTTAAACACAAATTGACTTTACATCTTCAGGGCATGTGCGTACTTGATTACTCTCCAGAGACAAAGAGACCTTCAGTTTTTTGAACACATGGGAAAGATTATGTCAGGGTGAAAATGTGGGCCTCTCCAAAGCTGGGAAGGATGTAGAGCCCAGCATATTTTCCAGAGGTGTGGATAAGTGAGAAGATTTCATGCAGTTCGTGTCAGTCATTACCTTTTATCTATGCTGGAAAGCAAAGCGCAAGTAAAATGGATGTGGTACATTTAAACACTTTTCCAGAAAGCTGAATTCCTCCAGAGGGGAATTTTTCCTGGAAGCAATGATCAGTAATAACTTTTGGAGGAATCCTCCAGCTCCTATTATTGCAGCTGAGCCTTCTTCCTTCCTTTTGCCATTATCTTCTCCCAACAACGTTCTCTTTGAGAACTCTCTTGTTCGTTTCCCAAATGAAGCTTTTAAAAAGACACATCCTATAGAGAATTCTTGCTAGCTCATGGGTATGTTTTTATAGTGGATTGCTTAGTCTGATTTGTTCCTTCTGTGTAAGTTAGGGTACTGATTGGAAGAAGACAGGTTTTGGACATATTAACAAAAACAGAAGTGAAGCAAAATCATATCCTACGTGATCCAGGTACACTTGACCACAGGGTCTAGCAGAGGAATTCAGCCAGTGGAGTATTTTATTGTAGTGCTTCTGAAGGGTGCTGCACTTCGAGGTCCAGGAGACTGACCCTTCCTCTCTCTCTAGCAGCACATGGGGAGCACCACTCGACCTGAGTGTGTGCGCCACAGCCCACAGCTGGGAAGACATCTTCATCGAGAGCTCATTTACTTCAGGGTCCCTCTGCTAAGAAGGCCCACAGCAAGTCCACACAGGGTCATATTTGCATGGTGCCCTTTCATATTTTGATGTAACCAGCCAGCCAGAAGAAAATTGGAGGATGTGGATACCTCCTAAACTTTGGGGGAAAGAGATCTGTCTCCTGGACTTAAACTCCAGAGCAATAACTGGAAGGTGATAACAGTCTGGAATACAGTAGAAAAGGATAAGCTGAACAAGGCTTACATATGTAGCTCTGCTGAAGCTGCTCTCTTCTCAGAAGAAGGATAGTGCCTTGTTTTTGAACTATGGATATTGTCTTTGTTTATTCCGACCTCCCATCTTGAGAAACAAATTGGTCTCATTTCTGAATTATCAAGACTGACGCAGGGTGTGCCCTGGAATATTTTTAACCAAAAAAAAAAATAAAAAAAAGGAAAAAAAAAAGAAAA
Source organism: Phaethon lepturus (assembly GCF_000687285.1). NCBI lineage: Eukaryota > Metazoa > Chordata > Aves > Phaethontiformes > Phaethontidae > Phaethon > Phaethon lepturus. The sequence continues at coordinate 19,429 of NW_010539485.1, read as the reverse complement.
AAACCCCAGGAAAAATAGAAAGAAAAATAAATCAAAGTACCCTTTGCATTATGCTGGCCTACTATTTTTTCTAGAAACAACATTGTGGATACAAATGGATTAGCACATAATGTTGAAATATTGTGAATATGCTGACATCTCATTGTTTTGCTCAGGAAGTAGTTTGTCATTGTTTGAAAAATGTAACATGACTGTTTCAAAGTTAATTGAGTATGTTGCAAGAATTTTTAAAATCTCAAGTAAACCCACTGGTCAATAAATGACTGTATCTCCTTGGATGGAAAGGACTTTCCATATGAGTGGGAAAACCTCCAAATAACCAGTAGGTATTTTTTCAGGGTGAGAGATTACTGGGCACGGTCCTGCTCAAAAGATCCAGCAAGGCAGCCAGGGTGGTGAGAGATCAACCTGAGCACTTTCTGCGAGGAAGGAAGCTGATGTAAAAAAACCCCTCTTTCCAGACCACTTTATCTCAGAGAGCAGTTCTGGATGGGATTCAGGAGGCTGATTTCAGCATTAAGGTAGTCACTGAATTTGAGCAAGGACTTTTCAATGTAATGTCACTGCTTAAAACCCCGTGACCTTGTCACTGCAGCAGTGGGGGGAGCAGTCAGCCTCCACCCTGAGAAGTAGATCTCTTTCCTGGGCAATGGAAGAGCTGGTCCCCACCCTGGCTTGAGGCTCATCTCAGTAGAGTGAGGTGACTGCTGTGTTTTCTGTAGCTCTGAGAGCAAACACAAGAAGGCACAGAAAGACTTCTTTAGTGAACTCGTTCCAGGCTTACAGGGGACAGGTGTAAACAATTGAGTGTTGTGAAAGCTGAGGCTCTCGGAATCAAACCTTTAGAGAAGTTCTACAGTTAAGGACTTGGGGTTAAATGGCAGCTTTGTGAATTCTAGTGATTTTCAGCAATGGCAGTAGTTGCCCGAAAACTCCCGGAGGCATCTGTATCTCTGCTGGGAATCTTGCCATGTGATTTTAAGTCACTGAAAAAAAGAGGTGGCTTGAAGTATTGGCTGATAGATTTATCCTTTGTAATGAAGTTCTCAGATGAATGAATCTCTTCTTTCAGTTTGTGAACAGCTCAGAGCTGATCCTGTTTCCGCCTGTGCAAGAGTTATTGGAAATATTTGCTGAGAAGGTTCAGTGTGTGTGGTTGGGTTCATGGAGTTGAGGAGCACTAGGTCGTGATTTCCCAGGGTCTGCAACAGACTTCTTCAGGTGTTGGTGCAGAGGCTCAGTCTGATGCCCTGAGCCCTGCCAAGTGGCCTGGGGAGCACGTGACTCTAGGAGACAGCAGCGAGTGAAACTGGTCCCAACTTGATGTGGGGAATTCGGTCTGGTGGGCAGATGTGGGAGGGATGGTGCTCAGTAAGTGTCTAGCTGGCTTCATGTTGCCCCTCCAGAGCTCTGCTGGGTCCGTGCAGAAGGCAGGAAGTTTCCTCCCATCTCCTGAGGTGGAGCTGAGCCCCTACTCTTTTCCCTTCCCTGGTCTAATTTGCATGTTGTCTTCCTTAAAAAGTACTAGAAAATTCTCACTCTATATCGTAACTTTCTGCCTTTTCAGGCATCCAAATCTACCCACGTTGAAACCACAGGAATCCTTTAAAGTGTCAATGGGATGCTACTTAATCCCATAAACATCCTGGTTTCTATTACACATTTACTCAAGGGGAAGCAGCAGTTACTTTGAAAGAAGACACTTTAAGTAAGTTTTCCTCACTCTTTTACAAATAAGGTGTATCTATCTGTATTCAAAGCATGTTTAAGACACCTAGGTGGGACTGTGTGTTTGCTCCTGGAAAATCCCAATGCTTAGACGTCAATCCCACGTCACTAGGACGTGACCAGGTCCTAGTCCCTTCTTTTCCTCAGTTGCAGGGAGCGTTTGAATGTGTTCCCACATCCCCGGCAATTGCTGTAATGGCTGGACTGTTGGTTATTCAAAGTGGGTTTCTCTCATTGTTTTCTGGCAGAGACAGTCTGCTCTGCATAAAAAAATTAAGTCCCATGACTAGGCATGTAAGTTTATGGCTATAACCCAACACATTGTTTTTTATGCAGAGTCAAACAGCTCCAACAGACAGAGGAAAAAAAAAAACACCCAAGCAATAGCTAGTTACTCACCTGGGATGTGAATTCAAGATATGTCTTTCCATAACTGGCACAATGTGCATCTCTCACACTCGTCTGGATTTCTCTAATCCGCTCAGCTACCAGATGCTTTGAGACTTGTTTTTCTGGGCTTTTTCACCTCCAAAAGAGGTCTCTGGCTTCATGATCCTGAAGAAAGGGAACCTCTTTCTGGCCAAAGAGACTGCAGGGCTTTCTCATTGAGTCTTCTTACTGTAGTCTGTACATAAAATGGAGGTTATTTCTAGACAGGAGAGGATCTGTCTAGATCATCACTGGAGACGATCAAATGGAGGTCACCTCATCACTGGAGGTTTTCAAGATGTCACTAGGCAGGGTGCTAGAAAATCTCATCAAGGCTCCCTTTCCCACAAAGTTTGGACCAGATGATCTTTTGAGGTCCCTTCCAACTTGGGCGGTTTTGTGATTCTATGATAAAATGCATCTGGAGAGATACAAAACCCGCTTCTGGGAGGTTTCTTAACTTTTCTTGCAAATAAATGGAGAACCTGGATATCTTAATTGACTCTGCAGTTAATTTTACCACGCTAAAGAACTGGCTGCTGTAAGACCTTGTAAGGTAAAGCTCAAAGGCCTCCTGGATGTAAAAGCTGAACTAGTTTAACGAACTCAGAATGTACCGATCTTGATTCAATTCTCTTTTGTGGACTTCCTGAAATTGGTTTACAGTTGCTCTCCTCTGGTATACATTAAATCAGAAATAAATGTTATGTAAATAAATAGGCCTTTCTCAAGCGGAATAATATAGCTTTTAGGAGGAAGACTGTTATATGTTTGTTCAGTGCCTGAGAAAACAGAACTCTTATCTTTATTTAAGTAATAATTATAACCTAAAATTGTTTATTTGACCACATTTAACCAATTGTTTCCAAACTGATGTACATGGATCTCTACAGCTTTCCTGCATGGGTAGATCCTGGATCAAAGGACAGTGACTCCTGCTTCAACAACAGAAAAATGATAGTAAATGAAGGCTAACATGCAGTAAATGGTGGACAGATGAATTAATGAATTTCTTTACTTCATGTAACTGTGCATATCCATGTGTTTATCAGCCACTTTTGTGAACAAAAGACCTTTTATGGGTAACAATAATAAAAAATAACAAGAAAATGTTCCAAAGAAATGGCTACTGAAATAACAAGTGTTGAGGAATGGGTTTTGTCTTGTGACACGTCTGTAGTTGTCCCAACCTCTGTAGTTGTCCCACTCTTTTGTTTTGTGCCAGTCTGAATTAATTAGATTGAAGCTGGAGGTTTGAAGCAGAGTAAAAATATATCAAAAAAATTATCACTGGACCATGGTAATGATAGTTAGCACATATATTAGGGAGAGAGACTTTCTGCTCCTGCTTAGCTGAAGCTGAAAAGAATGACAGCAGTTTCACTGACTCTGAACTTAAAAATTGTAACTGACAGGGAAATCTGTTTTCATATTCTGCTTATATTCAAAAAGTGTTAGAAATGGTAATGAATTCTTATCCTTACGATTAATAAGTAGCAACATTTCTCTTTTACAGAAGCTAAAGGGTTACAGGAGACATCAATGTCATGACTATCAGATCATGGACTAAAAGTGGTTGTGGTAAATGTGGTGGAATATCTGTACTGAAAATCTTATCTGAGTGAGCTTGGTATTTGTCATGTGCTTTTTAGTTCTGCTGTAAGAATAGTTCTACTGTGACAGTAAGTTCTTCAATTAGACATACTGTCCTTCCTTCCTCTGATTTTTTTCTAGTATCTTTTTTGTGCTTCTGGATGTAATTCTTCTATTATAAGTTAAATTGTAAACAATGCTGCAATGGGTCACACAGATGAAAAATATACATGAAACCAGAAGCAGGCATTTTGCTTTTCTTTGGTGGCTAGGAGTGGCAGTGGAAGTTGAAGACAGTTTCTTTAACAACATATTTAAATGCTTTCTTCTGCAGTTGACTTTCATGCTAAACTAATAAAAAAGAAATTAAGTAAAGCAGAGGACAGGAATCTTTCCTTAAGTGGAGTGTTATTTTGCTGATGAGGTATACCTAACTGACATCAAGAATAGCCTAAGTCTGCCAGCTACATGATGATATTGGCTGGCTGAGCCTTTCCTTCAGCCACTGCTGTAACGGAGATTGAAGTCATCTTCCATGCTTTCCGTATTGCACACGGGGATGTAAGAGCAATAGGATGAAAAAAAGAAAGTGGAGGTCATTGTAGGGGTGGAATGGGCCTGTCAGGAAAGTATTGGAATCTGTGGCACTGGGGATATTTAAAACTGGATGTGACATCATGTTAGCATAAGAACAACATACCACAACTGTCAGGAAATAAGGGAAATATTTGTCCCTGTGTACAGCTACATGGCGTCACTGAAACTCTTGAAACAGGATCACATGCCTGGGAAGACCAGTGGTCTCACTAAGCCACAGATGGCAGCTGACATGGTTGGGTGGTCCTTGGTGGCTTTGGAGATCAGTGCCGCAGCACAGTTACGCATCTTGTTGGACTAGATGTGTTTTACTTAGCCAAACAGATGAAGCAGTGATTTTGTTTGTCTTTAGAAAGATGGAGGTTATTAAAAGGTGTGGGTTTAGAAGGTGCAGGATCAGAAACCAGCAAAAGGCAGAGCAGGAATTAGTCATTTATGCATCTGCTATGAAGCCAAGAGGGCTGGCAAAAGAGAGAGATCTGTCATGCTAATGTAACTACAGGGAGCAAGAGATGTAGCGACACTGTTCCTTCTAGGGTCCAGGAATGAAAGGCATTTTTCTTCTGTTAGGAGCTGATTTGGCCACTAAGCAAAAGCTAATAATGGCTACCCATTGAGTTTTAAGAGTTTTTGTTTTCTTGCTCTTTTTTCCTTTTTTCCCCCCTTTTAAATGTTTTTTTTTCTTTTTTCTAAGGCTTCAGGGACTTTTCTATTTGAGGAGCTTGCCTAGAGACTTTTCACATGGTTGAATCCTGTGGAAAATTTATTGTCATCAGAAAAAGGGGTGGGGGAGTGGGGGGAGAAGAAAAAAAAGAATCACATGAGTTTTCTTCCAAACTCTTTTCCAGATTTATTTTTCTGCTTCAGTTTTTCATGGGAAAATCCCTCTATGTGGTTATACATCTATTTTAGTGTTTTTACTTGTCAGTATTTTGTTTTTGTAGCTGCACTGAATCTTTTAGCTTAGAAACTGTTATGCTGTTTGTTGATGGAGAAAGAAATGGTATTGGAAATTACAGTGATGTAACATTTGGAGACACTACAATTAAGAGCTCAACGTCTCTCACTGCTAATGGCCACAGCAAAGACTGGGGTTATCAGGGCAGCAGTTGTGACTCCCCAGCCTGTTGCTGGCTTTATGTCAGCTCCCGCTGAGAGGTGATCACTCATCTATCAGCTGACGAGAGGTGTCCAGATCCCCCTTGGAGAACTGGCATGCAAATGGTATTTCTGCAGTAGACCCAAGACATCCGTAGCTCCCTCTCTTGCTGGCAGCCACCTGATGCAGCCCCAACAGGTGGTGTAAAGAGAAGAATTGGGCAGCACGTAGGAGGACAATTGCCCCTGAGGCATCTGAAAAGTGGTGATTTAAAGGTGTTTTCTAAGGGTCTTCCCTAAGGTGCAGCCTGGCAGAGTAGGTAATGGGGGTCAAGCACCACACATTGCAGCTTGGTCTGGGCTTCAGGAAGGCTTTCTTCTCCAGCAGGGTATTGCAGCACTGTATTTGGTTACTCAGAGAAGCTGTGAAATCTCTACCCATGGAGATTGTCAAGAACTGGGTAGTCAAAGCCACTTTTGACCTGATCTAGTGGTGGTGACAGTCCCTCTTGGAGCAGGAGGTTGGGCTAGAGACTGTAGAGGTCCCTTCCAGCCCATAGTGCTATGATTATATGGAAGGGTTTTAAAACAGTGTTATGCAGCAGAGGTGAATCAAATACTTTTTCTTCCATCTGGAGATGCTTTGCCTTTTGGTCATGCATTTTGGGCTCAGGAGAAAGTTTATTAGGCAACCTGCAGAATGTAAGCTTAATTCAATGAAGAAAGGGAAGATGTAGGAGACACTCTTCTTACATCGATATGTAACATGTGCTTAGTTTTTTCCACCTGGGCTTCACCTATTAAACAACCTGTTAAAATGGACAATTATTTTTTACACTCTGGCATATTTTTAACCCCACATGAATAATTGAGATGAATGCCTCAATTTTTTTTCCTGAGGAAAAGATTAATATTAAATAATTATGCTATTGTATTGATGTAAAAAAGATTACTAAATCTCTTTCCATGGGACCAGATGCCCAAATTTAATAGCAAGAAATACTGGAGCTCTACATTCCTGCAGTTCATTGCAGTGGAAAAACTTACGCTGACAAAGACAACTGAAATTTTCTGAAGAGTACAAATAAATTTACTGGAGGAGATGCAAGAAAGCCTGGGCAGTAGTTAGAGAAGAATAGTGATTCACAAATTCTGTCAACATCTTTTCCGGTGTCTCAGGGTATGGTTGCAGCTCTGGGACAAGAGTGACTACATTATGTGGATTACCAGTGGTTGAGGAGAGAGTGAAAAGAATGTTTGGAGACTTGGAGACTCAAGCAGTTGAGATAGATAGTCTGTGTTAGGAAGGAGTTGAATAAGGAGCGAAATGGTAAAAGGTCATAATAGGACCAGCAGTTTAGAGAAGGATGTTCAGAAAAGATGAGAGCCACTGTTCTTTATTCTCATAGCAGAAAAGGGAAGGCATTAAATTTTGAAGCCGACAGATTTTAACTTCACACACAAAAAATAAATACTCTGTCCAGTAGCATATCCTGCCTGTGGACTCAGTGTCACTGGATGTTCCTAAGTCTAGAAATCAGAAAAAGTCAAAGGTCACTTCTATAAAAAGAATATTTGGAGCTGGGTGCTTCTGACAAGACAGTAAAGTATCTTGAGGTTTTAATTTAATCTCTAATGTCTTGTAATTATTAAGTGACTTTTACTCAGCAAATCACCCATTCTGGCCCTATGCAACAGATTGTGAATTTTCTTTTTAAGCATTTGTTGCCTATCAGGTCACTTATAGCAAGAAAATTTCTGGACCTTTATATATTACTGTGTGTTTCTGGCTTCATGGTACTCTTTGGGAAATCAGAAACCATTGCTTCAATGGAAAAATGGATTAATTGGATTCTAGTTCATTTTGTAATGATTTTTAAATGCAACAGCTTAAATATTGTCTCCTGCTTTGTTTTGAAGTCTTTTATGTATTATATTCACTGAGCAGATGTGTTTATACTGCAGTTCTATCTGTTGTGCATACCCATTTACTGATTTATACTAGGATGAGTTTACATATGGCTATAGATGATGGGTTGGCTTTATGTCTCCACTTCCCAGTTCTATCCCCACCCCCACTCCCCTTTATGTTTTAAGTCGTGTAATTGACTTACTGAAGTGTGGGCTGAGTTCCATAAGCTCTTGGTAGCTATGGTTTGATTAAATCACAGGGGTTAGTTGGCTGTGGGTGAGTTAGGGATATGCTCTTCTCTTACATGGCAGGTTTCCTTGCTTCATCTGCAGTGAAAAGAAGAAAATAGAACAGTAGTACAGTTGCCTTGACAGTGAAAACCCATTGCCCATTGGACAAGGTGGTGATATGTGATTAAGTCAAAGCCTATCTAGTGATGATTAATGATCTATCAACATTCACCCAACATGCAGCCCTCCAAGGCACACAAAAATGTGGTTTATGTCATGGAAGGTAATTATTAATTTCAAGCTCTGATTACCCTGGTCCATGCCTCCAGATTGGCCACAGCAAAGCGTTGATGTTCTTAGCAGTGGCAATTGGCTGTATAAGAGAATGAATGGATTAGGACTGGAGCCACACAGAGGTTCACTTTCTTCTCCCTCCTTCCCTTTCCCTTTGCAGACTTGCAAAAACCTGCTCAGCAGTAGACAGCTTTGCAGCCTGAAATTTCCACAGACAACCACTGTTGACAGGGATAGAGATTGGGGGACAGAGCTGGAGCTGACAGTTTTATAATCCAGTTGTGTTGAAACGTATCATTGTCAGTTCTGTTATTTAGAAGAAAATCCTCAGTTTGACTCAGAAGATGAAGATTTATTGTGTAAAAAAGATGAAATGTCAGTGTCTGAAAAGACAATATGTGTAAGTAACACACCAGGCTCACTGTCTGTTCCTGCATAAATGAATTATCACCAGGGTATGTCTTCAGCTGAGCTCCACATCAAAGCAGTATTTCAGTGGGCTCCACAGACAGGCAGTTGCCCCCCTTTTCAGAAAGAGGAAGAAGAGAGAAAGATTCTGGGGCCATTTCTGGAAAGTTTTGTTCAGGTAACCAGTCCTTTGGCATCCGAAGAGAAATTGGTGGGCTTATGCACAGAAGTAAAGGTTTGTCAGGGTGTGCTGTGGACCAGCCTTGCAGTGTGACATCAGGTTTGCTTCTGTTTGCCTTCCAGAAGCATTCAAGCAGAGGTTTTTTGTGCCGTCTCATCTGGGGTGGGTGCAGCAGGTAAAACTACCTGGCTGATAAAGTGGATGGAAACCTCTGAAGCAGATTCAGATCCGGGGCCAGATTTTAATCTCAGTTTTTCGCACCCATGGCACCTTCCCTGACTTCTGCAAATGCACCAACACGACAAGAGGAGGACTTGGATTCCGTTTCACTGGTGGTGAATGGTTGTTCAACAGGTCTTGGCTCCTGCAAGGGAGAGGGGAAGAGAAAGGAATCTCTTTTCTAAGTCTATTTGCTGCTAGATGCTTCTGATTACTTATAAATTACTTTTTTGAAATGTCTTTTGCATATATATCTGCATTAGTATGCATAAGGGTACTGGCAATTTTATTAAAAAATATTATAGGAGAGCTCTGAAATCCAATAGTCCCTGAAGAATTTCTTGAACACACGGTGTATCTGGAATGTCAAAATGGTCCTTGGAGATACACAGACTAATAAACCAGGCAGGACAATCATATCATGTTTATTATTATACATATTCCCCCATGAAATAAAACTGTACAATTGTGATTGGAGGCAGAGAGTTATCAGCTGGAAACAGCTGTGCTGCTGAAACACCCGGTGGCAGGCTATATAAATATTAACAAAGATACCCCAAACTAAACTGTGTCTGTATTTATATGTGTTTTGTTGCCAGCTGAGGCAGCTGTCAAGAGGGTTGACTTTGGGGAAATGGATGTGAGTTAGGAATTGCAGAGTTCGAAGCCTTTCTATTCGTTTTACTTGTCCATTAACATTTAAGAATATGTACTGAAAGGATCCGTCAGACATACAGAGCTGTGTACTGGGGAAAGCCACTTCAAGGACCACAAGTTCGGTTTTAAAGAAGTCTTTTTGAAAAGGAGAAATGATCACTTAGGGCAGACGGATTCCAAGCAGGTTTGCTTGCAAGGAACTCCTCACTTGCAATACTTTGAGGACTTGGTAGGTCACAGAAGTGTGCTTCTTTTCGCAATGACCAGCGCAGGGATTGCCTCTTTGCTTCTAGCAGTACAAATCAGGAGCACGACCCTTGAAATCAACGGAGCCATGCTAGCCAAAAATGGCATGGAAGGGGGACCCAAGCTCCTGATGTTCCTGATCCTCAGCTTTTCTGATAAAAATGGGAAAGGTCTTCAGCCCCTGTGAGCAGTGCCTGCACCTGCCTGTGCTCCAGCTTGGTGTGACGCACCAGTGGCAAGGCATGGAGTGTCCCCAGCCAGTTCAGGGGTGGATCAGCCCTGCAGGACTGTGTGTAGACACATCTTCCTCTACCCTCAGTTATTTAGGAGGTGTTAGCTCGAAGTACAGGATGGAAACGTAGCATTCCTGGCTCTAGTTCGTATGCACTTACCTATGCTTACTCAAAGAGAGGGCATGGGAAGAAGCAAAAGGAAAATTCTCAGGTTGATTGTACAGAAAGTTTTGGTTAAAGATCTCACTAAAACATGCTCTATGCAAAGACTAATTGCACAGGCTATGCATTATGATTCCACAGGTACCCTCCTTCCCTTTTTTTTTCTTTTTTTTTTTGTGAAGCAAGGATTTATGTACTTCCCAGCTCTGCCACTTTCCCTAGCTTCCTAAGGTATCTGTCCCTACTACAGGTACCCAGGGAATGGTCGTTCTACCTCACAAAAAACTTCAGTGTTTCAGTATTTCCTTTTATTGAGAGTCAGACAAACACACTGAAGATTTTCTGTATTTTCCAGCATTTTCAATGTTAGAAAAAATATCTTATACTGTTTAAAGCAATTTATTTTGCCTAGCTGATTTTCTTTTAGCTGATTGCACTCTGACAATTTTGAAGTGGGTTGCTTTAGTGTGGCCAGAGGGTTTCCCTGTGTGTTTTTCCACTCTAGATCTCCCTGTCTCAGCCTGGGTTTATGAGGAATTCAGAGCCCGGTTCTGCTGAGGTTCCCTCGACAACACTGCATGCTCAGGGAGAACAAAAGCCCATGATGAATTCCAGCGATGCGCATCAGGATAATTATACCCCTGTCTCAACTGAAAAAGAAGAAAAAAAAAAAAAAGAAAAAAAAAAGAAAAGAAAGGAGCCCAGCTGCCTTCTTATTTCCACTCTCATGCCAGATAGCTTTTGCTGACAGGTTGGTTAACCATGGGAGTGGTGACGGGTGCGGTGCACACCTGAGCATCGTGCCTAAGCATTGTCAGACTGGACGCTGACAGACTGCATGAACCGTGGCCTTACATGCTTCAGATTTAATCAAAATACTCTTCTGACATACATTTGCTTTCCATGTTGTTCACCACTAAGATGTCCCAGTTTGGGTACTGCATAGTGAGCTGAATATAGCTGAAGCAGGAAGGAAAGAAGCTTTTAAACCTACTGTTTTAAATAAAAACAATAGTTACCTTGCTACTTCTAATTTATGTTAGGTTCTTTAGGATCTTAAATGGTTGGAAAATGCCATCCAAAGGTACCAGTTAGTTAGCTTCTACAGAAGTCAATACTGTAATACAAAATGAGATACTCAAATACCTCTTGAGGTAATGGAATGAATTATTTGGCAACCGCTTTTCTTTTTTTTTTTTTGCAGTGTGTATGTGGTATCCACTTGTGCCTGATTTGCCGTTCACTTTGCTGGAGTTTGAGAACCTTCTGTGTTGAAATGCAGACTCAAACGTTATATGTAGCCTGTTTGTTGGGGTTTTTTTCTTTTTTCTTTTTTTTTTTAAATCACCAACAAATTGGCTTTTGCTTCTCTGAGTGGATTTATCCTGTAGTTAGAGGGAAGAATTAGACACCAAAGCAATAGGATGCTGAACTGCTAGATTTTTTTTCTCACTTGAATAAGTAAAGTTGTCATCCAGCAAAGGCCCAGGAGATTGCTTAATAATCGCTAGCCAAAAATGCTTCAAAGTAATCACATGCTTAAATGTTTTGCATATTTAAAAGAGGATAATTCTGATTCAGAAGAGTAATTGTGATGTGGGAATTAACGCCATATGGAAGTACATTGTCAACTGTACGTGAATGACTGCGTTTATATGGAGAAGTGATAATAAGACAAGCTTCCCAGGTGTGTATTCCTGTCTCTCTTCAAAATGAAATGTATTTCAGGGTTACACCTGCGTTATTTAAATGATTTAGTAAAGTTTATTGAATGGAAAACAAAGACAAGAAAATCAGACAAATACTTCTGATGAACAAAGAAAGGTATACTCAGGGAAATTTAAGCAGCATGTATTAGGCAGCATGGGTGAAAGAGCTGGCAGTGTTTCAAGTGCTTGCAAGATGTGTTTGTTTTCTCAAATCTCCAGTTTACTCTAATAGTCATATTATGTTCAAGCATGAACAACTAAATTGCATGTGAAATGAATGAAAATGCTCGAAATACATGGTACAGTGACCCTGTATGGATTCAAGCATATGAAGACTTGACTTCTGTCTATTTAATCTTGCAGTAAAGGCAAGGTTCATACAGAGCAGGGTTTTTTCTGTTTAAGCACAGATATCTAATGTTTGAAGTTTAGCCATCTTAAAAGGAAGGTAAGAACTACTTATCTACTTATCTAGACTCCTTGATTGCCAATGGAGACAGGGGGCAAGTCACCCCCTGGAGGACAGGTCAGACGAATCGCTTTTGGGGCAATAGCCCACCTTTTTCTGTTGACTAATGAGGCAGTTCAGTTTAGCAAATGCACTGGCTTCTATACAGATTTAACGGCCTGAAGTGAATGCTACCTGGGATATGCGTTTTGGCCTTGATTCAGCTTCTTTCCCACATTTCTTCACTTGCCTTTGTCTTTGTTGGCCATTTAAAGTCCATTACAGCTGCTACCATCTTGTCTATGGTGTTTGCTCAAAGCATAGTCTGTTCATGCAACACAAAATACGAAAAATACCACCACAAGAGTGGTGCAAGGACCAATTCCACGTAGGAGAAGGAGGAACTGCAAGTTGAGCACATGAAGATTATGGACAGCAGAATTACCAAGCCAAGGGCTACATATGCTGGTGCATCATTCCATGTCATTCTATCATTACTTTTGCCCTGGATTTTTGAAAAAATAAGTCACTAATGAAAGTGTTATCAGAAATATAATTTCATGCAGGCATAAAGAGTCTTACATAGAAAATACTAATTTCTGAACATAGTTCTTGTAGAGGACTTCAGGAGTGCAAAGGCTGGAAAGGTGAGGCAGGGTTTATCTATATTGCTTTTAAGTCTAGTATTGGTATTGCTGAGGCTAAGAGGATAGCATATGTCTCTGGCAATATGCTGCACTTGTTCATGATAAGATCTGACCATCAGTAGTTCAAAGCATATGTCATGATTAGGATTTTAAGGTTGTACCTTTATAACAACAAAGCAACATTTTCTAGAGGTTTTGGGATTGTTTATGCCTTGAATCTCCCTGACAACCAAATCTTGTCTGTGTGATAAGGGATGCAGATCATGGCTGACCAAACAGCAACCACAGTGGTGCCAAGAAGCGGTAGCTGACTTTGCTAACTAGATGGATTTATTAGTTACTAGCTACTCTCACTTTCAAGTATTGCAATAATTAATTTGTTTTTTCTTGGTCATATCACTTCTCTGAGAATCACTTCTCCCTCTGCCTAATCATTAAGTGGGCATAAAAGCCACCAATTTTTACCATCTGGTCCACAGTTGAAAGTCCTTGCCTGCTACTGTTCAGTAATTGCTGTTTCATGTGTCTACCTTGACAGTAACCGATGGGAATGTTTTTAGTGTCAATTCAAACAACCATTCCAGCTTTTCTAGTCCTAAGCTTCAGATTTTGCCTAATTGTGGAAAAGAGAGTAGGCACTTCTGGGTCTGTCTAGACATGGCTCTGTTAAGTGCATGTCTGATCATATGAGTTACTCACTCCGGTAACATTAATAAATGGGACCAAGCCAAATAAAAGACAGTTCCATTAAATTCTCTGAGCTCATAGGGTGGTTATAAAGTCAACATGCTGTGCTATGTTAACATCTGACCAGTGAAATAGTTGTTTCCTGATCCCAGATTTGGCTTTCAGCCACAAAAAACACAAGACAGATGTTATGCTTTAGTAGGGTCAGGGTTATCAAAGAGATGTGATTAATAGTTGGTTACTCTGCTTTTTTGACACTTTTGTTCTGTTGATTACAAAGGACTCCTAGCCATGATTTTTCATTGATTTAGTGAACTATATGATAGATGAGAAGAAAAGAAAGACCATTCTGAATATGAGCTCTTCCTGAAAAAATACAGGCATGGGTGCAGTTTGGACTGCTGTTTTACTTTGAGCTTGTTTGATGTGGATGCTACTGATACTGGTATCTTAGAGGGCAAAGGGGCTAATGCCGCCTCGAAAAGGTAACAGTTGTAAATGCAAACAAGGTGTTCTTAGCTATTTAATGATTTCCCATCAGCCAAAAATGCTGGAGAATTGAAAACACTGACTTTAAAAGTGCATCAAAGTAATTTGTTAGTCTTTGAAGTAGGAAGTTATTTATAATGGAAGGTGTTCTCTGATGGAGTGATAGGCTTTCAGTGTGCCTGAGTGATCCGAGTCAGAAAGAGGTTTATAAAAGTATATCAGAGTGTTGTAACTTGAATTTGTGAGCACTTTATTCCATGAAACATGGGCATTCTATGCCATTACTTTGGTGGTTGTTCAGTTTTTCTTCTTTCCCAAGCACTGTCCCCTAAGCAGCAATACAAGCAATACTGATTTCCCTGATTTGGCAGAAGAATAAAATCCTAAACAGGGCTGCGCTCTCAATACCAAATCATTGATAAACAGAGATGATAACCCTCCAGGCAGAACATTGTTGAGTCAGTTGAAAACAGATACTTAAAACCTCTTTGCATATGACTTAGATGGGGTATATCACTAATGGGCTGTCACTGTAGGAGGCTCTTTTAAACTTTCCCAATAACTGGATGAGGTAGAATTTGACACTGATGTGCTGAGTCCTGATGGCTGCAGGAAACTGCTGATGTTTTGATCATTATTATGTTACGGGAGCCATTCAGGTAAACCAATGATAGGGCTACAATCAAGGTCAGTAGACCCTGCTTCTGAGACACCTCTTTGCCTTGACTACCTCGACTGTCATGAGTGCTTAGATGGTTGGTGCAAAACCAGAGAGTGAGGAACGCAATATGGAACGCATTACTGGCCGCTTCCATGTTTATCTTCTGCCTAACCTCCAATGCTGTGGAATGTGCCATGCTTCCTAAGCCCAGGTGTCTCCTTCAAGTTTATCACTGTCTTCCCCAATTTTTTTGTTACCTATACTTTCTAGTAATACCATTACTCCACGTTAAATGCAACAAAGTACTTATTTGGCCTAGGAAATAGTGTGGTAGGAATATTTTCGTAATAATTTTTTGCTAATGGTACATGGATTGTTGTCATGTTCCTGGATTGGTATTTTAAGAAAATGGATTCAGTAATGTTTGTGTACCTAATTAACTTTAGCTGCTTGGTAAATTTCAGCTTAGCATTTGAATATGTTTTCTGTCACTTGGACTGTTAATTTCTGTGTTTGTTTGTTTTAATTTTTGTTAAAGGAGATTATAAATGGGCAGAACTTTTTCTTCTAAGTAAAAATATGCCTTCTTAAGTAATTGCCTGAATTGCAGTATGTTTGTTATTGTTTCTAATTGTTGATTCTCCTGATGCAGGTCAGCACCTTTTTGGTTCAAATGTCCCAAGAATGAGTCACAAAAACAACAGAAGATATCTTCATTGTTATACTGCTTGGAAAGAATAGTTGACATAATTACTCTGCCCTATTGCTCTTTTCGTGGGCTTAAATAAGATAAGATCCTGTTTTGTCACAAGAAAAATTGAGTAACAGGTTCGTTTAGATGTCAAGAGGAGCAGTTTATAAGACTCCTGATTTGAACCTTGAACTACTCTATAATCTGCTATCTTTCTAGTTCCACAACTGACATTCAATAAATTTTTTTTTCAGGAGGTAGCTAGAAACTTAGCTTTACTCCCTGTGAATGAATCCTTAATTTTTTTCTTTTAAATGTAAAAGAAAGTTAAAAATAAGGAGAGATTCCTTTCATATAACAGTGGGAAAATAGTAAAGAAAAAAAAAGAGCTAAAATGTAAATGTAGGCTATAAAATGTAAATGGGAAAAAACTGATGAACTTCAGGAAATGTTAGCTTATATTGCTTAAAGAGTAAACCTGTCCAAGCCACGAGCCACCAGTTTCTCCAGGAGAATGCTGTGGAAGATGGTGTGAAAGGCTTTACTGAAGTCCAGGTAGACAACACCCACAGCCTTTCCCTCATCCACTAGGCGGGTCACCTGGTCATAGAAGGAGATCAGGTTGGTCAAGCAGGACCTGCCTTTCATGAACCCATGCTGGCTGGGCCTGATCCCTTGGTTGTCCTGCAGGTGCCCTGTGAGCACTCTCAAGATGAACCTCTCCATGATCTTCCCCAGTACGGAGGTTCAGGCTGACAGACCTGTAGTTCCCAGGATCCTCCTTCCAGTCTTTCTTGTAGACAGGCGTCACATTGGCAAGCCTCCAGTCTTCTGGGATTTTCTCCAATGCCAGCTCCCTCAGTACTCTTGGGTGGATCCCATCAGGCCCCATAGACTTGTGGGTGTCCAGGTGGTTTAATATGTCCTTAACTGCTTCCTCCTGAATTATGAGGAGTACATTGTGCTCTCCATCCCCGTCTTCCAGCTCAGGGGGCTGAATACCCTGCGGATACCTGGACTGGCTATTAAAGACTGAGGCAAAGAAGGCATTAAGTACCTCAATCTTGTCCTCATCCTTGGTGACAACATACCCAATAAGGGATGGAGATTCTCCTTGCCCCTCTTTTTGTTGTTCATGTATTTGTAAAAGCATTTTTTTTAATCCTTTACGACCACGACCAGACTGAGCTCTAGCTGGGCTTTTGACTTTCTAATTTTGTCCCTGCTTGATCTAACAAGATCCCTGTACTCTTCATGAGTTGCCTGCCCCTTCTTCCAAAGGTGATAAACTCTCCTCTTTTCCCTGAGTCTCAGCAAAATCTCCCTGTTCAGCCAGGACGGTCGCCTTCCCCGCCAGCTCTTCTTATGGCACATGGGACCGCCTGCTCCTGCGCCTTGAAGATTTCCTCCTTGAAGAACGTCCAGCCTTCCTGGACCCTTTTTCCTCTCAGGATGGTCTCCCAAGGGACTCTCTCAACCAGCAACCTGAAGGATCTTTTGTCCCCTCCCTGGTGGAGTACCTGTGTGGACATATGTATGCAAATAAGAGCTCTGTCACTGTCAGTCAGCCATTGCCCATGAGGTTTTTGCAACTAAACTTCAATCTGCACAGCAGACTGATGGGGTCTGAACGGCCAGGTAGTGTGCTGGGCCGTGACTCTGCAGAGCAACACATCTCTGGCAGGGCAATGAGAAACCACAGCTCCCTTCAAGACTTGCTGCCTTGCTGAGCTTAACCACAGGTAGCTTTCTGAAGCTCATACAGTGGGGCTGTGAGCTGGTGCAGGCAGAATTTGGCATCCATGGAGCAAGATCATGCAAATGGAGTGAAAGCATGCAAATGAATGCATCCTTGCAGACTGAGAAATGCCTGCTGAGACCAGGACATGGGTTTCCTGGCAAGATGGATGGAAGTCGCTACTCCTCAGGGCAGTGTAGCTGCTGTGTGTTGTACGCTGGGAAAGCACTTGTCACCACCAATGATGCTGACAGGTGGAATACGGGAACAGGACAGAAAGGGACATGGTGAAATGAAAGAATATGTTGCTGCCTGCACTGTTTCCCATGAGTTTGACAGCAACACTGGAGGCAGCTCAGAGTGGTCCATGAAGCTCCAGAGCTTGCTGACCTTTACCGGGTGGCTCACTCAGCACTTCCACGGCTTGCAGTATTGCTCACCAGAGCCCTGCTGCTTCTCCAAGAGAACGAAAGGACGGGGAATAAAGCAAATATCTCACCATTGCTTTGACCTGCCATCCAAGGCCAGGTGCTTTCGGTTGCATGGCAGCAAGGTCCATGGGGCACATGTGATGTTAATGGCGAGTGCATATCCAGCCTCATAATGGTGGAGGGGTTATCTACCAGCAGATCCACTGCTGCCTGCAGACAGGGGCTCTGCCGCTGCCCTGCCGTGGGCTGGTACACCCTGGGTGTGGGGCAGCTGCAGCTTTGTGAGCTCTTAGGGGTGCTGTGGAGGTGTGTGTATAGGGTAGCCTCTTGCCCTGGGCTAAAGGAGCATGGAAGGCTGGTGAGAGAAGCAGGATAGGGCTGTGCTCTGGGGTCTGGGGCCATTAAGATGGGTGGCGGGAAGCTAGGACTGTGCTTATGGGGCACTGATTTAGGAAGTTATTATGGGAGGAGGGGAGATGTTTATCTCTTAGTGCTGTGCTGTTTTCTTTTTTCCTAGTGGGGTTTTTAGCCTCAGAAGGGTTGTCCACCTCCGCTGTAGGCTGTATGAACGCAGAGTGACATAGATGTCTCTACATGTACACGCCCTTAGGTAGGGACAGAGAAGAAAATGGCATCATGAATGTCCACTCCCAGGCTTTGCATTTGCTCTTCCACGGCAAATATCTTTTGCTTTCATGGATGTTTTGAAAAGTTTCAGTTCTATGTAGAATTAAAAACATTTCCAAAATATGCTTGATATTATGTTTGTTGTCACCATTATGTCTTTAGGTAGCTCCAGCAATGCGAAGCCCTGGAGAAAGGGGAACTCAGTATTTCTTTTGCTGGAATAAGGGGCAGGAGCAACCTCATGTGATGGAGAGGGCACACTTATCTGGTACCTTTAGGTTTCATTTTAGTTTTGCAACACCTTGAAGTAAATAAGTTAAAATGCAGGACTATTTCAAGGTGCAGAAATATTGCACTAATGCTTTTAAGGTGAGTGGTCACCCCGATCAAACCACGTTTGGGACTCTGAATTGAGATGAAAGGGAATGGATCCTGCCAGAAGTGTCCCTCCATTGTCAAGGGATGCCTCTGGGGTTCTGCCTGTTGCCCTGAGGATGGGTTAATGTGCTGGCAGCTTGGAGTTAACAAGCAGAATAAAGCAGTCTGGAGTAACTTTGAAACTGAGGACTGAACAAGTGCTAAAAGGCATTTTCTCAACTAGTTTCCACAAGGGCAGGAGGAGGATGAGGGCTAGGACTATTACGAGTATGCTCTGGGGCATGGGTGTCTTGCTTAATAGATGTTGCTGATTTATTTGTTGTTGGCTTTCGCAATATATTCTTCTGCCTTCCTTTCTCACTCAATAAAGCTCTCTTAAATTCAGATTTTGGGAATGGGGATGGGGACGTTGGTTTTATCCTGGTGTTTATGAAATGGGTTTAGTTTTGTTTGGCAGGCTTCTAGGCAAGGACATTGACTTCCTACCTGCTATTTATGAAGATGTAAATAATACTGCTCAAATCTGGCCTTCTTTTTTATTGACAGCAACACCCAGAAGACGAGTCATACTTGGATCCTGCTTTCTCAGATGTCAGGTACAAGTATATTTGTTCCTTTCAAATTAAACGATTAGCTGGTATTTGGGAACTTGCAGGTTGCTTCAACCAAAAAAGCTGGCAGTCAGGTAACCCTGTTTATGTCCAAATCCTAATTCCCTAACCAAGTAGAAACAGATAATTTCTTTGCTCAGAGATGCAAACCTGTGTTCTTTAGCTCTGAATTTTAGCTCCCTCTCAAGGCTGCACACAACCATTTATTTTGCTCTCCAGTAGATGTTTCCTTGGTCTTGGGCTCCCCATTTTCTTGCTCTCTGTACCCTACTGGGAGAACTTCATGTAGGCATGGTGCTGTCACCGAAATCGGGAATAAACCTCG
>NW_010539484.1:0-2470 GCF_000687285.1 Phaethon lepturus | reverse complement strand
TGATTGTGCTTTACAAAACCCCTCCCAGGTGCGGTGCTCGCCGGTGTGGGTCAGTCAGTAGGACAAGCTCTTCCCCTGCGTGGCTCTGAGCTCTGCTACAGTAAGTTATAAATCCTTTATTAATAAATCCTCGCTGCCTGAGTGCTGCTGTAAGAACTGAGGGGCTGTTGGTTGGCAGAGGCCACCAGTCTTGTGTCCTGAAACGGTCTTTTAGATGGAAAGAGCACGTAAGAGGTCAGAAAGCTTTGAAGTTTTTTGCAGCCCAGTTGTAAGGGTGTTGCTGCTGTTAGCAGACCCTTCCTGTTATCTGCAAGCCTTTTTTCCTCCTCTCCTTCCTTTGTGCTAAGGGCTTCAGCTCTTAAAGTGTGGCTTTGGCTTTTCCCCATGGGACTGTTAAGCCTTTCCTGCCTGTGGGAGCAGAAATGGGTTTGTATGGAGAGGGCTTGGCTGCTACAGGCTCCTTTGCACAGGGGCCCTGCATGTGTGGTTTAGCTGAGGCTGGTATCAGGATAAAAACTCAGCAGAGGTAATCTTTACAGGAGACACCAAGCTCACGTTACTTCCCGGAGCTTTGGTGTGTTGTGTTTTGCTGCTGCTGGAGCACCTAGACCAGTAGCTCGCTTGCTCCCCAGCCGGGAACTCGGTCCCAGCTGTGATTCAGTGACTTCCTCACCTCGTTCTCCTTTGCTGTGAGCTGGGATGTTCTTTTCTGCATCTCATCCTTCAGACTTTCTTCTCCCTTCTCCTCCTCGGGGTGCTCTAACAGAGCGTTTTGTTTTTCCTTGGCAGGAGTGAGAGGTGGGGTCTGCGTGGTGAAAACCTGGTCTAGAAAACAGTCAGGCTTCTGATGAGAAATGGGTCCAGGCTTTCAGTTTGCTTTACATCTTGTTTACTCAGCACAGTTTAAAGATAATATTTGCATGCTATGCACACAGCAGAGGACACAGGAGCTGAGTTAGTTATCATGGGCCTGCCTTTGTTGTAGCTACAAGTTAATCATCTTTAGAGGAATATTTATAATTAGTTGCCCAGAAATGGAAGGGAGGGAGAGTTAAAATGACTTTTAGTACTTTTTTTTTTCAAGTACAGCTGTTTGCAATTATAAATGGAAATGTATTTTGCTTGGGGAAAAAAATGGCATAGGCACTGAAGTAGAACTTGCAATGACATCCATTTATTTTTTAAAGTGTTTGTCATCATAACTACACTTACATTTAATGTTAACTAGCAAAATATAATAACTCGCTTTGTGCAGCTTTAAAATAATCCTTTAAACCAATGTAGACTTCTCCTAGAGTCAGATCTAACGTTCCTGTATCCAGCGAGAGGAGTGCTAGGTGGGAGTTACAAAGTTTGCTGACCTTTCCTTTCCACCGTCGCCTCCGGGGTCTCCCGTTTGCTGGGCTGGTTCTGTATCAAGTCTGTGAACATGAAAAATTGTCATTACCGTCCACAGCGCTAACACAGATCTCCTATTTTGTGCTTCTTTGTGTTACTTACTGTGCAAGTGGCTGATTGTTGCCTCCAGAGTTTCCTTCTGACTTTGTTCTTTTTGCAATTTATCTGAAATAATGATAAGAAAATCAAGGTTGATGTAAAATCTCTCTGTACCTTTATGCGAGGACGGCAACTTTCCCTTTCTCCACGTGTGTTAAGTGGAGTGGATATTGTTGGCTACACTGAACTTTCTTCTCTGAGGGGACATGATTTTTAGCTGTTAATTGCCCTTTCAGTTTTGGTAGCTTTTTCTAGTGTGCCTTACATTCTATTAATTTGCTGTTTAATTTAAAGCTGTTTGTGTGAGACCTGTTATAAAAATAGAACTGCCACCCATTTACTCGTCCTTAATTGGGTTTTAAAATAGCCATGCGAAGCACGCGTGAGTTTCCTTCCCTCTCTCTGAATTGGTACTTTCAGACGCTATTGGCTGATATTTGTGCACCGGTAATATCCAGCGCCACGCAGCAGCACCGCAGGCAGTAGCGGCGGTGCCCTGCCGCCTGACGGGCTTGCAGTGCTGCGTTCGATGGGTCTGACAAGGATGCAAAAGCCCTAATCAAAGCTGAGGGCTCCTCTTTGAGGTTTTTTTCCCCAGGTCTCTCATTCCATCCTTTCTTCTAGAAAAGTCATTTCACTTCTCTGAAGTCTTTTAATCTAGTTGGAAACAACTTTAGGTGTCTTTCGGAAACCAGAGGCTTTCTTGGCAAGCTGAGACGTGCGGCACGTTCAGAGAGGGTCTTTTGCGCATGTGTGTACCTTGGCTTTAAGGACCAGGATTTTAAGAGTATTTTCCTTCTACCTTCTGTTCATGTGGAGGACAGACCCCAAGCCGCTCCCCTGCACACGATACCTTTGACGGCGCCGATGTGCTCTGCCTTCAGGTCGTTGTCCTCCCGCAGGGCGCTGGCTCGCCGGTGGAGCGCGGCGTGCTCGCTCTGCAGGCTGCGCAGGGCCCGCTGGAGCTGCTCGT
>NW_010539483.1:0-1153 GCF_000687285.1 Phaethon lepturus | reverse complement strand
GGGAGGGGGCTTCCCCCACGCGGGGAAGGTTGCTGCTTTGCTTTTCGGGGGTGGCGGGAGGGGAGGCAAAGGATTTTCAGGTTTTTTTCGTCCGCGTGTTTCGTGCCGCCGGAGATGTCTCCGGGCAGTTGGGAAGCACTGGGAAGGACAGACCGTCGCTCGTGTGTGTGTCCATGTGTGTGTCCCCAGGATAAATATTTCCAGGTAGAGCAGACAAGGACGGGTCGGAGAGTGCGCTGCATCACGCACTCCACGCACACGCTGCCCCGCCGGCGCGCACGGCCACGCTCCCGCATTCACACGCACCCCACGCAAGTGCCTAATCGGGCAGGGAGGAGTTCAAAGGCAGGGTCTTTGAAATTCAAGCCGCTGCTTTTATGGTACATCAACATAGAGCGTTGGGATTGCTATGGCAATGAGCGCAGCAAAAGCAAGCTGCATTTAAAATAGTCCACCTCGATTCGAGACACTCTATTAAGATACAGTTGCGTTGACCTTTAGTTTCATGCCGTGTTAGCGCAGTCAATTTTCACTTAATCAGAACGCCCAATTTTTTTTTTTGCCTTCCCCCCCTTTTTTTAGGCCCCCCCCAACTTCAGCAGATAAACAAACAAGCGGGGAAGAAGCTCCATCTCCAGCTCTTCTCCTCCTCTGCCCCCCTCTTTTTTTTTTTCCCTCCACCTAAGCACTTTTATTTGCAGAGCGATTGTTCTTTGTTTATTTAATACAAGTACTGTGTGAATGGTGAAAAATAAACACGATGAAAAAATAACCAAACAGATGATTCCGCCAAGTGAAAAAGCCCGGACTTAATAAAAGTGCGAAGCAGTCACCGTTGAATGAGAAATCCTTTGAAGTGGAACTTATTATAGGAAGAATACTTTTTGGTTTCCCTAACGACGCTGCTGAATTGAAAGGGCTCGCCTTTGTCAGCGATTTGTTCTCCTTTGCCGGGATGCCCGCAGAAATCACCGACATGGGCTGCCTTAACATGCAGCCTGCAAATCAGTAACTTCCCAGCTCAGACTCGCAGACGCCGCTCTCCCAAGGACAAAAAGAAGTCAGGGGGAAAAAACCACCCCAACCTTTCACTCAGACTCTTATTTTGGGGGGTGGCGTGGCGGAGGGAGAAAAGGGGGTTTGGGACGAGGGT
>NW_010539482.1:0-2946 GCF_000687285.1 Phaethon lepturus | reverse complement strand
CTCCTCAGTGTTGCAATAAACTATCTGAATACAAAGCCTTTGCCAGTTGTCCTGTCTTGTTTTTATAGCTGTACCTGGCCTTGGCCCTTGCTCCAGAAAGTCACAAGGATTTTCACTGTAGTGCAGGGTGTGAATTTTGAAAAACTCTAAAAAAAAAAGTACCAAAATCAGTGACTTCTATTTGTTACTCTTCACACATATTGTCTTTAATTCAGAATTAGATTTTCAAAGCTTACTAATATTTTTCATCTTAAATGAAAGGGAAATTGTATTATTCACTTCACTTAATTTTGTACAAGCACCTTCTTTCTAATGAAGGCCTTTCTACCATGCCTGTCAGGTCACAGAGTCCGCCCCGTCCCTGAACCTGTGAATGAGGAAAATGGTTCTTTCTGGGAGTTTTACATTTACAGTACATAATACACACCATGTGCAGAAACCTAGTCTGGCAAATCTTTGCCACTGTTTGAGAAGTTCCTAGGGCTGGCCTTATCTCAGCTGCTTTCCTTCTCAAAGATCCCACAATTGTAAGGTTAGGAATGGGCTGTGGGACAGATATCATATTAATGATGGCAGTTTGCTTTCAAGCACTATTGTTCTGAAGGGTCCTACAAACTTTCTTCCTCATATAATTGGAAATGCATGCATCATATAATATTGTTGTATTTACATTTTAAATTGGCACGCAATACATCAACCATGTACTTTTAAAAATTGCATTTATACAGGAAAAATCTAGTAACCCATTAATAATTTCCAGTAATGGTCATAAAAATTACATCTTGTTTGTTTTGCCTCAAAAGAGCAGTTCTTCAAAATGCCTTTGCTGCTTCAAACAATTAGTTTTGGAAGGGGATCCTGAACAACTTGCTGGTATTCAAGATTCTGACTTGTGAATTAAAAGTTCACATTTAGGCAGGAAAAATAATAGTGAGGGGCAACACCTACACTTCTGAAGGGATCAGTTCTTCAGGGATGTCCACCTGCCACACACCTTTTCCCCCTCTGGCAGGAATTGGTTCCAGGAGCCATCTTGGATTGGAAACAACAGTCAAGTATTTCTGCTCTAGATTACTGAGGACAGCTTTGTTTTCCAGCTCCAGAATCTTTTCAGGAGGCAAGTTTTCTGGATATAGCAATGTCTCTCCAATGTCAATTAATCCTGTATTATAAAATTAAAATAGAAAATTAGTTGGCCATTTGGTCTCCTATAGAAAAGTCTTCCAGAAGTATACCTTCCAGAGGACATACAAAACAGCTAGTTTGTTACCAGAAGCACACAGTATAAAATATGCACACCTTAAACCAGTGTCACTCACTGCAGGAGATGGCCTATGTGTCTGAACTTAGGTCAGTCAAGAACAGGTGAAGCATGCAGTTATAATATTCACAACTCGCTGATATAAAAGTCTGCTAAAAGAAGCCTGCATCTAAGGAAGTACAGCTGCTACCAAAACTCCTGAGCTACATTTGGGCTTGAATCAGCTTCATTAAAAAGTAAGCTCTCTCTGCTCCTATCAGGACACTGTTCTATTAACATTTTAAAATCATTAAACTATATGGAAATTCCTGCTCTCTGGAACCCTTTTAATGTCACGAAAGGGAATTTCTATATTGCTTCATGATTAAAAATGTTAAAATAAAGATCAAAGAAACTTTGATACCTACTCCACAATTTAGCGTGCAATTTCTGTCAAGGTTACAAATCTGCATATTACTTAGTACCTAACAATTTTCATGACTATAGAACTGGAACAGTTTTTCAGTATATGTGATGGAAGTAATTAGTTGTTCAGGAATAGCTAAAAATATTCAAATGAGAATGCAAGAGAGATGATGTAACAAAAGACACCTGCAAGAAGAGAGTGCAAAATGAATGCTGGATGAAAACTTTGTAAGTGTACAGTGCAGCAACATACAATGTATTTCAGCACAATATAAGCGAAGGAACACCACTCCATTCTAACTTTGTGTGACAGAAGAAAACTGCTTCACTGCTCAAATAACAAGAGCCATGGAACATTTGTAGAACTGAAGTAATACTGTTTAATTACTTAATAAGCAATACTCTAACTTGACATGCAAAGCACTGCCATGTCATGACTTCAATTGACTACGAATACTGTAAACTGGTTTCAGCAAGAGTTCCTAAGCTCAAAATGCAAAAAGTATGGAACTGGTATTTATTATCATGAAGCAAAACAATACACAACCCTTGTTATACTATCTTACTGCATGATGAGTTTGCACAAATCTGTTTTATTTCTTGTATGGACTTTGGAGTCGTAGCCTAAAGTTTTTAGGAGAGAGGCCTGACTAAAATTCTTTATCCTAGAGGTCAAAGATACTTCACATTTCCAACACAACAAAAAAGAATAAATTTTATTTACAAGTTCCCTCACTGACCTCAGCTTACAGCGATAAGGAATCAAAACACTCCCCCAGTCACAACTCAGGCCCCACTCCTTCAAAGTAAGTGTTAAACCGATGTTACAATGAGCGTAACTGTGTAAAGCAGACGTGCATTTGACTGAATGTTTAACGGACTGAAAGCCTGCTTGGAAAATACAATCCAAGGCTGCTTACCTGCAATAACTCCTCTGCCAAATTTTTCCCCTTTATCCAACAAATCCTGCACTTGTTTTGGTGTCATACCAAACCTATTCAAAAGAATTGTTCTCCATGTTTCGTCTTCCCAGTCCTTAACAGCTATATGAAGAGCAATGGTGCAGTTCTTGTAGTCTGCTAGCAAAGGACGCCAGCGAGTCTCCACTGTTTTGACCTTGTTTAAAACCAATCCTGCATAGGGTTGCCGGAAGGAAAGGCAACCAAATTTCATCGTTTTCCTTGCATCAGAACCCGTTTAGCTCCTATGAACAAACAGACACCCCGGTATTAGTCTTGAGAAACGTGTCTGTGAGCACGACAAGCTGACAGACCCGCCGG
>NW_010539481.1:0-24492 GCF_000687285.1 Phaethon lepturus | reverse complement strand
AAGGTCTTTTCCAACGTTAGTGATTCTGTGAACGAAATGTTTTAGGTTGTCCACAGATTAACTTTTTTTTTTTTTTTTTTTTAATAAACCAGCCTTACCCCAGTATCTTAGAATACTTTTCAAGTAGGGTCTACAACTGTATTTTGATGGTCTGGAGTTATACTTATTATGATATTCAACATCACAGAAGTAAATACAAGTAAATAGAAGGACAAGACATTTTTGGTAGTTTTGAATTTCTTCTGTAATTTTTCCCTGACTGTAATTCAGCCAGCTGATGAACAGCAATTTGCTGATTTAGGCCTTTTGCCACATACTACTTGATATCCCTGAGCAGCAGAGGGTACCGCATAAGGCAGAAAACAGGCTTAGAGCAGCTCAGAGGTGGGATGGGAAGGCTAGGTCGCTCGGGGACTTCATGGTGGTAACAACTAAAAATAACTTAGCAAAATACATTACTTCCTTTTACTTCTCCTCTGGGTATCACAAAGAGTGATGGCAGGTGTCAGAAAATGGGCAGAAGGAAGATGGGGAGAGAAACTGGCTGCAGGAAGAGTGCTGCACTGGTGGGGAGGTTGTTGGCTGTCAAACACGCTCTGGTTATATGAAAGCCTGCTGTGTAAAATTCAGTCCATTTGGTCACACCCATCCACCTGCATCAAGGGAAAGATGAAAATTTAGCTTCAAGGCAGCCTGGGTTGACAGTGACTAAATGCACAAGTAGCTGAGAGCAGCTCAGCAGCCTGTGTGAAAGATCGTTACCTCGTATTGGATGTGCGATGGATAGGTATCAAAACCACCATTGCCGCAATTAGAACTAACTTTGACTGTTTCTGTGGGCAAACTCGGCGGGGGATCAAGAACCATGGTAGGTCTCGTGCCTGCGTTACCGGTGTCACCCCAAGGGCAGTGCTCCTGTGTTGTACCTGCGCTGTGAGGAGAGGTGGAGAAGGGGCTCGCTTTCTTGTTCTGTCTTCTTAACATGTAAGCAGTCAGTTGTCAAACTGAAGGAATGAAACCTTGAAAAGACATAAACAGTATAAGATCATATCTTGCATCAGAAGAATCATGCTTTTTCAAACACATATTCGAAAGCAGTATTTTTATTTGTGTGTGTCCATTTTTGGGGTAGGTGCCCAGATCACTTAAAATAATTCTGTTCTTTATTTGCATTTTTGTACAATTTATTGCTTATCAAAATATTTTCTCACTTAGCTAAAACCAGAGGATAAAAATCTACACTTAAAATGACGGAAGTCATAGTTGGTGACTGTAATGGTATTTTCTGGTTTAAGCATTTATGAATCATACATAATAATTTATCCAGGACATAATCAGTGCAGAGCAGATATCTGTCACAACCTTTCAGATTCAATAATTTTTTACAGCCGTTTTGCACTCATGGTCACATATTTCAGTGCTTCTCTACCCCATACACCATACCAAATGAGCACATTGGCAAACAAATCAATATTTGGCCATTAAAATGTAGAAAGTGAATTCAGTTGAAAATTGTTCATGAATTTGAGGCTTGCTTTTTTAAAAAAAAATTACCCCGTTCAAGTTCCTCATCTTGTGGGGAACTTGTACAATCTAAAGGAGTAATGAGCTTTTCTTACTCCCTGTCCACTGCTGCACAACCTGGTCCCCATCTGCTGACAGCTAAAAGCCGCCCGCAAAGTCCTTGCATCCGATGTACACACGGCGCTGCGCACGTGCCGGGTGCTGCAGAAGGTGCAGGGGACAGTCAGCAAGTGGCTTTAAGCGTTTCGCCGTTCACTCCTTCGATAGGTGCGACTGGATGGGTTTCGTGAGCTCTCAGCGAGGGGGAGAGGGGGCTTGCTGCGAGGCAGCACTGCTGCACGGGGCTCAGCCGCTGTCTGGAAAGCCCACGCAGTTTGTAGCTGATCGTTACAGCCTGGTGGCTGCCAGCCGGGGAAAGGGCGCTGAGAAATAGAGGAGCATCTGCATGTATCTGTGCATTGTCCTCTGATCTTGAATTTGGAGCATCACTGGTAAGAACTGTGTCACGCTTAGTGCTGTGCGAGCACAAAATAAGGCAAGCGTTGTGCATTGGAAATGGCTTTTATTTTTATGATGATATTAACTCCTTAAGTCATATAACTTAGTATAGTAGGAGTTAATTCAGAGACAGTAAAAACAGTTCAGAATGAAAACTTTGTGTGCTGCTTTTTGCTCTGTTCTGTTGTGGATGATTTTTTTTTTTTTTCTCTTTTAAATATATTTTGGCAGGAGACATTCAAACATGGCAGCAAGACTGCAAGAGCAAGTGGGGTAGCAGGAGCTGTAACTTTTCTGACTGTATTTGTGTAAGTTTAACTAATTTCAGCTGTAGCATACCGTACACATTATACATAAACAGGGACTTTACTTCACTATCACAAGCTGCCAATTCTACCTGTCATGTAATCCACGGTTTTTATGTGCTTTATCTCAATTAAGTTCCATCTCTAGAGCACACTGCTGCATATTACTGATCTGCTAATAAAGCAATAACTATATGGCATATCTTTCTGATTCCAGCAAACACAGAATAAGCACAAGTCAAACATTCCCTTGACAAACTGTATGAGCCAGGCTCTCATTTCTAGCCAGAAAATAATCAGTTTAGCTAAGAGGAGAGACATCTCAGCTCTGAGACTTGGTTGGTCTTGGTTGATTTGCTGGCAGAATTAATCTCAAATGCCAAAAGAATCAAGGAGCTCTTCTGGCACGTGGAGCTCTCTAGGGCCCAAGAGGCACCAGAAGGTGCAGGGATTGTCCCCACCAGGACAGCTCACCCCAGGCTCTATGAGGCAGCCAGAGAGCAGCTTCCAGCAGGCAGTGCAGCCCATGTCCAAGGCAGAAGGAAGGTGAGGAGAATGGTGGTCTCCTGGTAGCACACAATCTGGCATTGGACATTGAGTTCAAGGTTGACTAGAAGAGAGGTGATAGCATTAGAAGGAAAGTTTCCAGTAAGATTTTTACTTTTGCTGTTCTCTACTTCGAGCTCCTGATGCAAGTCAGTATTATTCTCTTTCACTTTACTCTCTTCCAATGGTGCTGAATGCTGATGAGCTAATACTTGGATCAACACCAGCAAGTAATTTCCTGGTAATTAATTTGTTTTCTTTGTATCTGACCTGATTTTTTTCAGGTAATTTGCAGGTTGGGTAACCCATCAGAATCAAACAATTTTAGGGGGTACCCAGGAGTACAATGAGTAATGGTTATTTTGACTCTGGCTTCCCTCAGTCTCTTTTTCTCTCTCTCTTGGCATTAGGGTTTCATTGCTATTATAGCACTTTGCATATAATTACCAACAGCTTTAGGTTATAATTATATTGTCATTTAGTACATTTGTTATGGAAAAGAATGAACAAAGCAATGAATTAAATATGTGATGACTGTTGGTATTGTGTGCCGTTTGCTTTCTTAACAACTTCATTAATATTTTGCAATGTTTATGAGGAGCTACCTGGAAAAACAGCTATTGCATGAATTTAAACATATCACAACTCTAGGAGATAAAAGGAAAAATTAAACAGAAGGAGCAGATACCCTTTAGGATTTAGGATTTTTTAATATGGACTTTAAAAATTACAGCAATCATTTGCGTATTTATTTCACACATTTTCAAAAGACTGCAGCAGTGGGCTAATGCTGCAATAAGTGGTAGAACTCCTGTTGACCTCAGTAAGAGAAGATGTAGATGGGTACCATTCACTCAAGAAGATACCAAGGGGTGCTCGCTGTTTGTAAAACATGTCGAAAGTTAAAGCATACTGAATCTCTGTTCTTGAGAACACATCCAAACTCTCTATCTGTTTGGGATTTCCTCTGCAGGTAACCAACATAAAATATAGTTGAACAAGTACATTTTGACACCATATGTGTGGAATAAACTTAGTGACTGTCTCTAGGAAATCTATAATGTCTCCAGTTTACAAACAAATATGAATCAAAGCATCATATACAGGTGTTAGTGTTGCATAATTTGTATGTATGTGTATACACGTAAAAGTGTACTCAGTTGTGTGTGTATGTACATACATATATATACATACAGTTACAGAATGCAGAGTCTAAATTACAGAGCACAGTAATGGCAAAGAGAGCACTAGGTCCCCGCTGCCTGACTCAGTGGCTGATCATACATGTCAGGGATGCCAGAGGGTGTTTCACATCCTTGTCCTTCCTCCGACGCACCATGTTACATCCGGGCCACTGAGACGGGTTGCGGCACAGATCACAGCGATGGGTTAGCACAACAACCAGTTTAGCAGCAGGCTGAGGCAGAGTTCATTGTAGCGTTGGTGTCTGCATGGGGTAGCACTGTTACTTCACTCGCAGCCTAATTTGGGTCCCCTCAGGGACCTAAGTTTTCTGGTTTTCAGGACTGCAGGATTCTGGTTGATGTGTGTGAGCAACTTTATAACTTAAGACGACACAGCTAGTTTTCAAATTTCAATATTATTTTTAATACCACCTGAATATGTTAACACTGTCTTTGCAGGGCACAAAATAATTGATAAATGTGATGGTCAAGCTTTTACATTCCTATGAACTCTAGGAGTGTAGGCATGAAAGAAACAATATCTCTGAACACCTAAACAATTTCATGTTACTGTGTGGTCACAACAGAGCTGTCAAACTTAAATCCTTGAGGCTTATAGGTAATTTCACAAATCTAAAATAAGGCAAACGTAATAAATTTGCTTTGTTAAATAACAGTGCCTCAGTACCAGGCCTGTCTGTCTGTCTCTGGTCTCTAGCTAGAGAATACTGGCAGTAAGATATTACTGAATATATGAGGTAGCATTGTAAAGCATAAAATATATCAGATCCATTGAAGAAGATTTGCTGTAAACTCTCAATACCATACAAGCTTGTGTAGAACACACTTTTCCTGACTAAATCAATTGACCTTGTAGTTATCAATAAAGATGATAAGTATTTAGTAAAATAACTGGTGCTTGTAACATATTTCAGGTTAGTATGAGAGGTTAGAATTTGACAGTGTGGATGGAGATATTTCTAAAGATTGATCTTTCTAGTGATTTTGTCTGTAGATAGAATAGACATCTCTGTATAGTGCAAGCATGGATTTTACAAGTGAATTCTGAGCGTTGATTTGTAAATAAAGACAATTTATGGAGGAAGAGAATTTGTTTTGTTTAGAAACAGTTGTCAAGAGAAGTGAATCAGCTAAAAATAATTAGCAATTGAGAGTGTGAGCAATTTCTTCATATTCAAATACTTAGGATTAAATGCTTTACAGTGCAACCCTTCAGTCCTACATATCTTTGTGTAGTGCAGAAGAATGTGCAAAGGTAACAGCAGTCAAACACAAGTGGAAATACTGGTTGACATTTCTCAAATCAAACTTTTAATGAGATTCCTCTCAAATGTTTTACATGAATAGAAGAGGATTAAAAGGAAATTGTATCATATCTTCTGTCCTTTCCTGGCCAGCTAAACAAACTAGGAATTGAGAATGGTATGGTTACGTAAGAACCATAATACTTTGTACTATGTAGAAGTCATAACATTCTCTTGGCAAAAAGTTACTTGCAAAAAGATGGAATAAAAGAGTCTTTGAATTGAAAAGCCAAGCTGCCCACAATCAGGGAACGCCACAATTAAGCTTGTTAGCACATATTTCAAAGTCACTCCACCAAATTGTTTACTTGCTAGGATTTCTCAGTGCAAAAAGGCACAAGGATTTTTTTAAACATGGACAAAACATTTGCTCCCATTTCTGAGAACTGCTGATACACTAAAAGCTAAGAAAGCACCCTGCAGTAGAAAAATAATATAGACAATTTCAGGCCAGTGCATTGAAATTTGGCAAAATTCTAGGTGCAAGTGAAGTACTGTAAAGGGAGAATCTTGCTGATTTTGTCATGCTTAGCTGTCTTAAAGGATCCAGCCTAGGGAATTCAGCCTAGATGACAACTTAGATTTCTAAAGTCATATAGCCATCAGTAAGATTACAGTGTTACTTGTCCCTGAGGTAGCAAACATTCTGCATAAGCACTCGTAAATGCCAGACTGCTAAGTGCAGGACCCAGTGCCTTAACCCTAGCAGGATTCTCCACATGAAATTACTTTATGAAATTTTTCTGTGGAACCTGATGAAGAAGGATTTTCTGAGAGAATGAAATCCCTGTGAAGATAATGATAATGAGCCACCGAGTAACCTGTTGCTTAGAATAACAACAGAGCGTGATGGTCTCCAATTCAAAACTTTCTATCTCTACCCAAATTTGAAAGCTGGCTCTAGGTATGAATGTGAATATGAAATAAGCACCCGGAGCAATGCTGGAAAAAGGATTCATCAGTTGCTTCTCCTGACAATCAAGTTATAAAATTGTTCACACTCTTTTTCCTCTTTCTGGATCAAAGAATACATAGTATTTTAATGTGATGAAAGTTATTCTAAATTTCAAGATCACTGTTATTAATTAGCTGATCAAAGCTTTTGTTGTTTTGGGGTTTTTTTTAAATACAAGGGAAACAAACACAGAAATTTTGAACTATGTTCTTTTCATGAAAAGAGATTAGCTTATGACTACTGTGTACCAACTGAGAGTCAAATGATACAAGTTTCCATTTTTCAAATTTTATGTAAGAAGCGTAAAATTCATTGATAGCAGCAATATCCTGACAGCATGGTCTCTTAGTAAACAAGCTTTTAGAAAAACTATGATAAATAAAATGTCTTTGATAGATAAACGAATGCTATGAAAGCTAATGCTCTGCTTAATGGATGTACAACTTTACCAGCATCCATTAATTTGTATATGAATAAGCTGTAAGTATAGGTGGTCTTCAAGTCAATTATACTTCAGCTAAGCATGACAAGAAGAGCACACAATGAAAGAGCCTCCTTGAAGATGCAGTAATGGTGAACAACAGGACAATAATCATGAAGGATTATCTTACTGGCTCATAAATCCAGATCAATGCTGACAAGACTCAGCTCTGGGGATGACAAACCTCCTCTTTCTCTTGTGATGTTGGCTCAAAGATGCCAGGCTAATGATCTTTCTCCATTAAGCTTTTTCCAGTGCCATCATTTGATGATGTCTTGTTTGAATGTTTATGTTCATCTTCTTTCAAGTTACCAGGTGACTTTTCAGGCCTTGGTACATCTGATGAAAGTCATTCTGCAAACTCTTTTTCCACTGAGAAATTTGTATCCAAACATTTGCTATTGTTTGGATACAAATATAGCAATAATAATATAGCATATTGTGCTAGTCAGTGGATGGTCATTCCACTCTCTTTTGAGGCAAAAGTTGTGTATTTAATTAGGACTAATTAAAATAGAATAAGAAATCAAAATGAACCCCCAAAATGTTACTGAAATTTCAGAAAGATGGTTAAAATTTTTGTTAATTCATCTAACTGTTCACTTTGTAGGTTGGTCGGGGCTCAAAATGAAACTACTGAGAGGTGTTTTACTTGCGCTTTCTTCTTGCCATATTATTAACAGAAGTTTGATCTAATGACCAGATCACTGTCAAACATTTCAGAAGGGATTTTTAGTCTTTCCATGTATGAAAGCTGTATTTCTGATCATTCAGTGTCCTCTTACTTATCCATGCATATTGCATCTGTTTAAAGAGAGAGTGTTACTGAACATAGTGTTCAAGGTAGAGGAACACTGCCATGTCTGTTATTAATATATTTACAGGTCATTCATACCGTATTAATGTGACTAGATTTTCTCACACATTCTCTGCTACCCTTCATTTTCTCACCAGTGAATTTCATTTGTCCTTGTGCTGCCCAGCTGCCTATCTTTGATAGGTCTTTCAGCAGTAACTTCCTGACATCTGCGTTTTGCCTAGTCAAAACAACTTTGTACATCTATCAATAAACTAAAACCAGAAAGGTTTTCTATAGTCCCTTTTCTTCTAAACTGGATTGATTTTTGGAGCTGTATATATACATAAATAATGTCTATGACAATTTTTGTCATTTAAAAGGTCAAGTGGATGGTATCATGTTGTTGTGCTGTCCTGTTGCATGTTTGCGAACACCAGCGTTACACAGATACTGTATTACTGTCCACTTTAAGTCAGTGAATATTTGTCACTGCTCCAGTGGGTAAAAGCTTTGCTAATGTAGCTAGTAGGTAAGCTCCTACTTTCTAGAAACAAATCAATATGGCATTAGGGACCTATTTTTTTCCCCTCAGCTTTACCTGCCCTCATCTATTTACCTTGTCTGCCTCTATTTTCTCTGTGTTAATAGGAGGTCTCAGGAGTGAAACTGAGTTATAAATGAGTCCTAATGTCCTGTGTTTAAAAAATTATATGAATCACAGAATTATGTGAACTTCTGATCAAAAATTAAAAACTGAATTATTTTATTAGCCTCTGTGTACCATCCTTTTGTTTATTTACATACTATTAGAAAGTAACACTGCAAAGAACATATTCCCAGAAAAGGGACATTTTTCTATGTCATTATAAAATGTAACAGGATGGGTCCTGAATTTTTTAATCTTTATTAAATTTGCAAACATTGGCTGCTTCTTCAGTATGAGAGTTGGTTAAAACTTGACAGTGAATTAGCAAAACAGGGAGGGGGGATTGACCTTGTATTTTTACTGATACCAAAGCTATACAGGGTAAAGAAGTACATACATTCTGATATCCATAAAATTTTTTCTTTTACATAATTGAAAAATATGATTCTAATAACTTTCTTACTCATTCCCCTAACTGTATTATTTTAGTTTTCCCTTTGTATGTGCCTCGAGTTTCTGAAAAAAGGAACAGCCTACACACTGCCAAGGGGAGACGATTTGTGAAAAGTCTTGGATAAGCCTGGCTTGAAAAGCTGCCATGAGACTAGTATGTGAAGTATTCTGTTCTGTGATCTTGACAAATGGACACTTAAAAGAGGCTGCATTACTTTCCCTGCCCATTCATTGCTTGGTTTTGTCTACAGAAAGATTAAATGAGGTAAGGAAGAGTCTAGAAAGGTGGATAGCTTAGCATCACAGCACAACTCCTTTTCTTTTACATTTGCATGCAATTTGATCTAGAAATCCATCAGCTGACTCTGTTAATGAGGTCAAGAAAAACATGCAGAGTTAATCAAACTCGGCTATAGCTTTTATTGGTTAACTGTCTCCAGGGATGGAAACTCAGGAACACAATTTTTCTCCTGTGCTTGCAGAAACACCTTGCCAAAACAGTGGTATCGGAATTTAATTTCATTGAAGAGCTTCCTCTCTTTTCCCTTTTGCACAAAAGTTACCCATGCATGTCAGTCTTGTCATTTTAATTGAACTTACAGGCATGACTGGCATGTGGTGGAATTTACTCTGTCAGTATAACAATAATAAATTATTGCAGAAGGTTTGATAAAGAAACCTGGGACTTTGCAGAGAAGAATAGTAAGGAACTGGGGGTAGAAAGGAAGAAGCGTCACGAAATACAGCTTTGCCTGCCAGTTGTCTTCTCTGTTTTACACATTTATTCTTGTCATTTTGCTGCCTGTTGCTGCTTAATTATTCCAGACACTATGCCTATCATATTCTGCATTATAGCTATTAATCAAATGGTTCAATCTTTTCCAGTTTGCCTTTCAGACAAGATAATGTTCCTAGTTGCTTTTACAGCCCCTCTGATTTTTCCACCATTTTACTTGCATTTGAAATGAATTGTAAAAATAAGTTCTATCATCTTGAATCCATGAAGGATATTAGGGAGGAAATTAATTTTAACTTTGAATCTGATTATTCCTAAAAGATTAACTGACATTGGTAGTTGTGACTATGTGGCCTCAATAAAAACCATCATGGGAAATGCCTGGATTCATAAGTTTTCTAAATAAAGTCCTGCTGTAATACGACTATTTGTGAGAAGTATATCCACAGAGGTCTCCCAAGTTTGACACACAGCCAGGGGAAAAATAGTGGGGTGCTCATTTAAGCACAGGTGTAACTGAAATTGATGAGCAGTATGATGGAGTTATGCAGTGAAAGGCCATGCAAATGAGCAGATAATGCCTGATGTGGTGGAGAAGAAAAAGAGTATCTGGATGAATGACACTGTTTCTCTTCAACAACTGTTGGCCATGTTGCTTAGTTTTATATTTTAAGTGCTGAGGACCCTGTCTTGGACCTACACTGTGATAATAGGATAAAGTAGCTATATTTTCAAAAGTGTATATACCTCTTTTGAAAATGGAGTATCAAAAATATTTGAAAAATACCTAGTTAAGGCAGAATTTAGACTTATAAATCAAAAATAAAAAGGTATATGGATGTCACTGCACTAGCAACTGTCAGAAACTTCAGAAGCCTAAAGTTTCCACACATATCTAGAAATTTCTTAAGCTCTTAGATGCCCCTTTGCTGCACGCCAGATGTGAGGTGAAACAGCACCCAAAAGCAAAGACACTTGAGAAGCCTGTCTTTATCTTTTAAATCTGTCCAGAGCAAATCCACTCCACAGCAACAGTCCCTGAGCAAATCCCAGCATCCCCACTCATTGCACTTTTCAGTATGGACAAAGGATGAAATGATGATAGTGGATTCTGCCTCAACAGTTTATGCATTTTCCGTTAGACAAAAAGAGGCATGAAATGGACTAAGCCTCAGCAGAAACCAGCCTAACAGGTTGTCCCTCACCAAGGTGAATATCCTAACTACTTAGATACTAAGTAATACTTCTTGATTACTGTAATGAATTTTGTCAAGGAACAAAGAGTAACATTATTTAGAGATTTCAGTGAGTAAATGACTTCACAGGGGATTTCTCAAATTGTAGAGGTATCACCAAGAATGCACAAGGATGTCAATTTGAGTAAGTGGGCCACTGAGAATAGAATCATAGAATCATGGAATCTTTGGGTTGAAAGGGACTTTTTAAGATCATGTAGTCCAACCTCCCTGCAATAAGCAGGGACATCTTCAACTAGACCACATTGCTCAGAGCCCTGTCCAACCTGACCTTGAATGTTTCCAGGGATGGGGCATCTACCATCTCTCTGGGCAACCTGTGCCAGTGTTTTACCACCCTCATTGTCAAAAATTCCTTCCTTGTATCTAGTTGAAATCTACCCTCTTTTAGTTTAAAACCATTACCCCTTGTCCTGTCACTTCAGGCCCTGCTAAAAAGCTTGTCCCCATCTCTCTTGTAAGCCCTCTTTAAGTACTGAAAGGCTGCTAATAAGGTCTCCCTGGAGCCTTCTCTTCTCCAGGCTGAACAACCCCAATTCTCTCAGCCTGTTCCTCATAGCAGAGGTGTTCCACCCCTCTGATCTTTTTTGTGACCCTCCTCTGGGCCCTCTCCAATGGATCCATGTCTTTCCTGTGCTGAGGGCTCCAGAGCTGGACGCAGAACTCCAGCTGGGGTCTCACCAGAGCAGAGCAGAGGGGGAGAATCACCTCCCTTGACCTGCTGGCCACGTTAATAGGCAAGGGAAGGTCCTGGAGGTTAGCAGAGTATGAAGAATGAGAGGTAGTGCGATGATTTAGATTAAAGTAACACCCAAGATAGACATCGGACATGAAGGACTACATTTCTGCTAAAGAGCGCAATATTGAAGTAGCCAAGAAGAAAAACCAAAAGTTCCCAGGAAATAATTTTCTCCACATGAATATGTAAGGAAGGCACAATCTTAGCATTATTACTCAAAAATAATGTGCAACTTTGTATTTTCAGATTTAGGAAAAGGTCCAAACAAAAAATTGCATCCAGACAAGTGTGACAGTAACAGGCATCGCACTGTTGTTCACTCTGATGGGGGGTATAAATGGAAATCTCGAAAGGCAGAAGAGTATTTCTGTTTTAGCCGTACTGCGCCTAAACTAACAGCTGCACCACTGCAAGAGATGTCAAAGAGACAGACTATGATTTTATTTTGGATGGAAAGAGAAAATTTTGGTATAGCAAAATGGATCCATGAATTGCCAGAATAGAGAAGGGACTTAAATACGTGCATCATGAAAAGAAATTGTGTTCTTTAAGATCTGGGCCTGTCACATTCATCAAATTGAATTTGGAAAAGCTATATTTTAAACCTGAATTAAGTAACCAAATATTATTTAAGGTCCCTATAGTTATTAGGAAGAAGAATTAGAAAGGCTGTGGCTTCCTATCACAGAGTTGTAAAGCAAAAATAATTCCTCTTTCATCAATGAGATTAACTTGGTGTTAATTTTTAGGCAGAAGAACATTCAATCTCTCAGAATCCTTCTAGCAGGTATATATTGGAATGATACACATGCAAAGTTAAGTTTTTTGTTTCATATTTCATAATTAGAAACTAAAGCTTTTGATAATGATAAGTGATCCAAATGGGGGTTGCAAATAATCATGTCTAACTAATTATCTACTGTATAATCAAAAAACACAAGAGGAACAGACACCTGCATAATGCAAGCCTTTGGAACAGATGTGCCCCTATTAATAGACATGAGTTGCCTATTAAAACTCTGAGGTGACACAGAATATTTTCCACTTCATGAAGGATACCCTGCCTAACCTTCAGTTTGCATGTAATTATAAACAAGAAATAGGTAGAAGTGGTGCAGCTTTCTTCTTTTACCCATTATGCTACAACATGAACTCTTAGCCCTCCAAGGTTTTAAAGGTATCAAACCGCATATCCAGTTGTCTTTGGCTAGTTTTATGGAATATGTATTGTCTGAAGACGTGACAAAAAATATCATTCAATTGGAATATTTTGCCTGTAAAGAAATTCAGCATTAAAAGTCCTTTACAAACATCAGACAGATGTGTTGCGCTGACGATTATGGATGTAACAAACAATGTAGTGTGGGAGAGGTTTCTTAAAGATACCAGAATAGAAGTTTCAGAATTGTATGACAGTAAAAGACGTGAGCTACTTAAAAATATATTACAGAGAACAGAAAATTCATACATTTGTTCATTTGGATAATATCTTAGATATTAATAACTGTTTCCTGGCCCAAACATATTTCACTGGAGATGAGCTTGAGTTTCACGCTCTGTAGGTGCAGGTATACATATAACATTATACATGTGGCTTGTCCTATAGATTTTAATGGTATTATTTACATGCTTTAAACTAGGTGCATGTATATGCATTTGCAAAGTAGAGGTTTTAATTATTAGAGATGTTACCCATTAAATTCCCTGCCACATGCAGCTAAAATTAACCAGACCTAAAAATGAATGGTTTCCTTGATGCTAGTGGTCATGAGCTAACCTGACTTAAAATATTTTTCAGAGAATAATTTCAAAAATCTCAAATATTAATTTTGGAAGAGTGAGCAAAGCAGAGGAAATTAAACACAAGAATCTGATATCAGTTGCCACCTTCTTTTTTTTTTTTATGGTGCTCATGAACAACAAAACTAAAAGGAAAAAGCATCAGAACACTTGCAAGTCATTCCAGGCTGCCTAATTCTGCATCCTTAGACTTTTTCCCTTTTAATATTTTGTAGAAAAAGATACTTTGAGAGAGAGAATACTTCAGATATCTTCCAAATTTTCTTATTTGAGATACCCAAAAACACTACTATCAGAGAGCAGCTATGTGAAATGAAAGTTATCCTTTTTCAAAATCTTGCAGGTGAGAGAGAAATCCTTAAAGCACATGTAGTATTGGGGCATTTGCATCCATGGTCTTTCTTCTGGATCCAGCTGTATTGAGTCAAATAATTAAACGAGAGTGAAGAATTTCAATCTTCTTTTTTTAAAACCCATTTCTGAGAGCTGATTGACTCCTGCAAACCACACACAGTGTTCAGTGTCCCTGGACTGCA
The DNA here is from genome assembly GCF_000687285.1 of Phaethon lepturus. Taxonomy (NCBI): domain Eukaryota; kingdom Metazoa; phylum Chordata; class Aves; order Phaethontiformes; family Phaethontidae; genus Phaethon; species Phaethon lepturus. Next base: position 10,709 of record NW_010539481.1, on the reverse strand, counting down.
AATGCAGGTTAAGATTTTGTGTTAACCATTTTGCCAGAGCATGGTTAAGGCAGAGGGATTGGAGTTCTGGGGAAGGAGCCCAACACCTATGGTCATGCAATATTAGTCGATTTTTTTTTAAGGAGTAAATATTTCATATTCATGAGTGGAATAAAATACTCTGAACTGTGACTAGCAGTGAGATAATCTGCCTGAGTTTGCAGAGAGACAGAAGCAAAAGCAATGATGAACGTGTGTTGTCCCATATGTCCTGGAGCAGAGCTAATGGAGCCGAGGGGGTTTTCTCCATCCCTTGCCCAGAGAAGGCCCGGGCTGACTGCTGGGGAGAAAAGCATGGGGAGTCCAGCCTGGACCTGCATTATCATCATGAAGGTTTCTCTGCTCCTGGTTCTGTTTATGTGGAGTACAGGAAAGGAAGGGTGGCTTCTAGAGCTGAAAGAGAAAATCTCAAGTAGGGAAAACATGTGGAGCTTTATGCATGACAAATGGAGAAGCCTGGATTGTACTGGCCCAAGACGATGTGGTTAATGTGTCCTCCTTTATCTACAGCCTTTCTCTGTTGTTAAACACCATGTGAAGCTTCTAACTTTCAGTAATGCCAATCACTTTCAAAGTGTTCTTTTAAAAACTATTGTACTTTTTCCTTACCAAAATTCAGGATAAGCTGAATTCAGGTACAGGATACAATGGTCGGTTTAGAATACATAAATGGAAAATGTTGGCCACAGATGCATTGATTCAGGGTAACGGGAGCATTTTGGAATGATGTGTTATGCATTTCTAAAATATATTTGACAGCATCAGGGGACTACAGTGAAGACAAAAGACAGCTGAGGTTTAGATATTTTCTGTGTCTAAAATATCTTTATTTTGATGAGTAAAGATTAGCTTAAAAGGTCAAACTGAGTGTTTTATCACGTACTGTAATAAATGTAGGAGGACGTTAAAAATATATTCATAGAGAGTGAAAGTGTGTGTATACGCATCAGTGAGAACAAATATATTCAAATATATACAGGAAATCTACTCCATCCATCTAAGTCCCTCAGACCTAAAGTACTCACCATTCAAAAGTCAGCTGTTAATGTTTATCACACAGTGGCAATAAGATTACCTCAAATTTTCTTTCCATTTAGGATAAAAGATATTCTATAATAGCTGTAATTTTTTTTTAAAAAAGCATTCATGGAATTAGCAGTTCTCACAGGTTGCTGTAGTTACTTGTACTTTGTGTATACGCATCAGTGAGAACAAATATATTCAAATATATACAGGAAATCTACTCCATCCATCTAAGTCTCTCAGACCTAAAGTACTCACCATTCAAAAGTCAGCTGTTAATGTTTATCACACAGTGGCAATGAGATTACCTCAAATTTTCTTTCCATTTAGGATAAAAGATATTCTATAATAGCTGTAATTTTTTTTAAAAAAGCATTCATGGAATTAGCAGTTCTCACAAGTTGCTGTAGTTGTACTTTGGGATTTGAAAGACTGGTAGTGCTGAATTATGTGTCTGCATGAAGCTAATGTGGTGACCATTGCTTCTCTGCCTGAAGGTCATGCTAGGGATGACATTATGGATCAGAGATCCATTCCTCGCCTTCTTACTGTTCATCCTGGTAGTAGCTCTGCTGCTGACCTACTTCACATTTGACATTTTTAGGGCTGAATTCTTTTCTCCACATAAGGCATCTAATGCTTTTTGAGATTCCCTAGTGTATCAATAGCATCCACATGGAGCTGACAGTTAAAGAAATAGGACCTGCAAGAGACCTGTGTCTTCTGAAGTGGCAGCCAGAATCCAGGTGAAGTATCTTAGAGCAACACAAGTGGCACTATGTCAAAATGACACTTGGATATCTACATGTGGGAGCCTAAACTGGGCCCTTAGTGACTTTGTTTTCTGTAGTGAGAGGTAGCTAAGTCTCTACTCGCTTTCTTTCCCTCTCTTCTCACACGCTTTTGCAGACAGAAATAGCGTGCTTATGCTCAAGTCAGCATAACCCCTACTACAAGGGTAGCTTTAGCTGGATATATTTGTGTATGGTCTACCAGCAGCAAAGCCTTAACTCCTAACATTCGGGAGCATGCATTTAAGTATTTTCTTTTCTGTGGCCTATTCACCCTGTTCATTGCTATTGCCCTCAGGAACACATTCACTCACAAAGATTTGTCACCTGTCATCCGGAATTCATCATAATTTTGTTGCACATTAGATGTGACACAACTGTGATGAATACCCAGGGTATTTCTTTCGCATTCTGTGAGTGCCACTTAAATTTGTACAGTCTGTGTTATCCTGGTGACTCATTTTACTTTGATACCATTTTTTTAATCTAGAAGGCTGAACAGCATGTCCTGACTTTGGTCTCTTGCCAACTATAGTGAGCTTTGCTTTCCCGCATCACATAAGATCCTCGCCAAAAATCAAATATGTGCAGCTAAGAACTCATCTGATCAGAGCAGCCCTGTCCTCTCAAGTAGAGGTGGGAATAGGCCATTGAACACTGGAGGAGAGCAAGTAATTAATTCAGATTATCCCTTCTTCTTCATCATTCTGGAAGAATTTCTTTCATCCAGATAATTTCAGCTGTATTTTTCTTAAGTCAGTATGTCAAGGAGATAGGACCTTCTTTCCCAAGCCTGCTCCTGGCCCACCATGAATGACATCAGAATGTTAATTCACTTCCCCGTGATTCTGTTTCCTTATCTGTAAATGGGAATAACCTCCACAGTAAGGCATATGAACACTTTCAGATAAAAAAGAAAGCATTTCTGAACACTGCGATGTGTTACTGTGATGAGGTCTGATGCGCCACATATTCTCCATATAGTTACATGAACAAAAAAGTTTTGTATGCATCCAGAGCCAGTTATTTACTTTGACAGCATGTGATAGCATGCCTGAATTGATTTTATACAAGTCAAAATTCTTTCTGAATTAGAGATGCTGTCCTCCAAAGTGCCAACAATCGCCAAACAGTTTATAACCACAACTGCCCATACAATGTACAAAATGGAAATGTGGGTTCTACATTATGCCAACTGGAGAATGATCCCATGGGTTCAGTGCTTCCCCAAGTGTAAGGGAATATACATTGACACTGCTGACTGTCAAGTCACCCACACTCAAAGCCAAAAATGGGGGTGCTATTCTTTTTAAAAAATTTGTATATCAGGTAGCTAGTCTGTCAAACAAGAGAGAGTGTGAACCCATCAGCAAAAAACAATCCTTCTAGAGAAGAAGGGGAATATCCCACTTTCTGCAAAGATGATCAAGAAGATTTTATTTGGGATGATATTTTCTTTCTCTCTCCTCCTCATCCATTATACAGACAAGAAAGAGAAGCAGGGCCGAGTGTGGGTTCAAGATTCATTTACATCCCACCCATGCAGATCAGTCCCATGTGCATTTACTGCAGTCACCCACACAGAAAGAGCCGCCGTTCTGGGAAACTGAGAATTTTGTCACAGCTTGGTTGCAAGTCTCCCCAATTTGCCCATGTAATCACAGCCACCTTATATGAAAACATAAAAAACAGTTTTAAACTTGTAATTTCTATGGTGAGCTCACACTACCATTTTTGTTATTATTAATTTGTAATAACATAATGAAAAGCCTAAGGAATTTGGAGAACAGAACTGTGTTCACATTACGAAGATTCATGACAATGGTTTTTTTCTCCTGATGGCTCAAAATACTCAGGGGCTTACTATTTTCTGTAACAAAATAGCTTCAGAAACATTCTAGCTACAAGCATACAGAAATGCTCAAGTCTGAGACTTCTGATCCTTAGTAATTGTAGACTGAAAAGATATGCAAAAGACAAACAGCATGTAACAAAAGCTTTATAAAACAGAAGACCACATATCAAAATTGAAAAACCAAATAACATACATGAGGCTTTTAAGATGACCTCTGAGAGACAGGAATGAGTTTGTCTTTAAAACAGATACAAAATTTGGTAGAAAAGAAAGTTGGAAGAGGCTGATTTGGCAGAGAAAATTGAATGAATCTGTTAAATACACATTTTATATACACTGACTTATAATATGTATGCAAGCATAAAATAAATTAACCCGCCTAGTGGACAAACACACATCCAGTGCACCAAGGCTACATGATTATGAACTTCTGTCACATTTTCATCTTCCGTAAGTAACATGAACTCAGTGTTGCATATTTTTGAAACTAAGAATAGAACTACTTTCCACATTTATTGAGCACTTTTATTACTTTGTTTTTCATTCTTATAATCTAAGCAGATACTACATTCCTACAGTATGTTTTTTCGAACTATGGAGCACAGTACAAAGTTGTTCTTGCCTATATCTGTTATAAGGAATAAGTTATTAATTGCAAATCCTCTTCTGTTTGTAATGATGATTTGTATTATCCAGATGCAAAAATGCCAGATTAAACATTGCCACAGTTGATTACACTGAAGGCATTGGTCAAAGTCAAAACAACAGAGTGAAAAGGCTGCTTTCTTCTTGAGAGCACCATTGTACTAAATATACAGCTCTTAGGGTGTTCCTAATGTCTTTCTTACCCTTTGGGGTCAAAGCAATTAAGACAATTCTCCATGGGACTAATGCTTTTCTGTGCTTTATTTTTTCAGTACAAGGTGTTAAAAACTCTACAGTGTCATCATCTGCATACACAGAAACACCTTTTTTTCCTGAAGGTTTAGAATTAATTTATTGTATGCACTTTTTATGATATTGTTAATGTTAATATTCTGACATGCATTTTTAGACTCACAGAGTCATCATCAGGTACATTTCATGGCCTCTTATCTTTAAAGAGAGAACAGAAGATTCAAACCTGCCGCTAAATTCTGTGGTTTATAGCAATAATATGCTGGTTATACTGGTAATTGGTAATTGGGAGGATAACGTCTACTGACATGTAATCATAATGATTTAATGTGAATTCTAATTAATTAGATACCTATATCCAGCTTATATTTCCAAATGAAATTCATCCTATGTTTTGTATGGCTTGGGTTCTGTAAGTGAGCACTGTATAAATCAGTGTCTGTTGCATAACAGTTATGTGATTATGATTAACTATCACTGAGACAGGAATTTTTCAAATAGTGAGCCAGATCCTTTACTCACATCTCCAACAAAATTCCAGTTGACTTGGTGGGCAGTTGATTTGCAGACATTTTTTAATAATTTATTTTTTTCAGTGATAGAAAGGGAATAGTTGACATTTCACTTGCAGAAGAAAATTACACAGTGAAATGATGGATGTTTCAACAGAATCTCTAAATTTGATGAAATTATGAAAGATGTGGTTTTTCTCTTCCATATTCTGTCCCCATTAAAATAATCTGGGAGTGAAACAGAGGCAATAAAAATTACGTCTTTGTAAATCAAAGGTAGTGCCATTGAACTCATTGTGAGCTGGAGGTGTGATAGAAATTGTGCCTTAGTATTTCAGTTGAGTTCTAATTTCCCTTTTCTGTGATAGAGCAGCAGGTACTGTTCTATTTTCTTTATGAAGTCAGTCTTTCAGAGCAGTGAGCATAGTGTAGACACATATTTGACACTTGAGAAAGTGATGCCTGCCATATGAAGGAATAATCCACTCAATAGCCTCACCTAAAGGGCCAGGCTGTCAACCCCATGCACCCTCCAGCTTGGCATGCTGATCCCTGAAGGTACAATACAGGAAAGGAGGAGGACTTCTCTACAACAGTTAGCACAGCACTGGCAGGTCAAGGCTGTGACCTCTACTACAGCCTGGGAGCAGCAATAACTCCTGTTGCTTAAGAGACCCTGATTCAGTGGCAGAACGGACTGCTACTTTAGCCATGGGGTAACAATGTGGCACTTGAGACCCCAAATCCCATGAAGGGAGAATGGCTGTTGTCGCCATAGGCATCAATTCAGAAAACATGCCCTTCCACCTCTTTCCACTCTCATGACATAACTCTTGCTGCTGGGCCCTCAGCATCAGTTCCTTAAATCCTGCCCCACGCCATGTACGAGTGTAATCAGATCTGCTGTGGCTCACTGTGTGCTTGCATGTGCCTATGTCTGTGCATGCGTAAGCACATGAGAAATAATCTAAAAGGAGTGTAGGTAAAGACAGAATCTAAGGACAGCATCACTAGCTACAGGGATTACGAGCTTCAGTTTTAATTGTACCATTAACTACTTTGAAAACTAAGTGGGCAAGACTCCTCACCACTGCAAAAATTCAACAGCCAGTCACTGAGTTAAGACTTACATTCCTGATGTCCAAGTTAGAAGAGAATCCAGCCTGCCTTCAAGTGTGTGGCTGCCCGAACGAAATATAGCATGCACTTTTTTATTCTTAGAATTGAAGAATATGGCTTCAGGAAGCCATAGACTTGAATTGCAAAAAGCTTATTGAGTAATAAAGGGCATTTTTAGAGAGTTAAGTGTTATAACCGTAAGTCAAGTTCATTTTAATGTAGTGCTTCTGATGCAGAAGTGTCCATCTTAGCTGTATTGTAATGCCGTATGTTGGATGCAAACAGAAAAAGAAAAGTGACGGATGCAGGGGCCACAGGGGAAGTCGCAATTGAATCACAGAATGGTAGAATAGTTCGGGTTGGAAGGGACCTTTAAAGGCCGTCTAGTCCAACCCCCCTGCAGTGAGCAGGGAAATCATCAACTAGCTCAGGTTGCTCAGAGCCTCATCCAGCCTGACCTTGAATTGTTGCATCTTTGACTGAGGAGGCTCTGAAAAAGCTACATGTTCCTCCTACCAAAATGCTGAAGAAGGCAGATAACATTGTTACTCCCTCTACCATGCAAGAATCCCATAATAAGCTAGGCTTATTAAGGTGTAGTAATCTGTACTTTTTTATAATAGAAAGATTCAATCTTCTATAATAAATTCATTCAGACAGTCTCTCCAGCAATATTAAATCCCCATTCTCTCTCATACACTGCTGCACTTTTGGATCTTCTTTTTGTCAGAGAAATACATCTGGGTTCATTGTGGGCATTGTGTTGTGGGATATTGCATACACAGGCTTCATCCAAGAAAACCTCTTTAAACTAATGAATGGGGAGTAATGCTTCTACCTAGATACTTGAGTATTTGCAACAATCTTACAGACAGACTCAGTTCTTTTATTAAAAATGTTGTCAGCAAAATTAGTGGCACTGCAGTTTGCTTGGTTTTTAAGTATTTCAGACTTTCAAAACGAAGGATCTTTCGGCTCTGCCTAGGGCAACATGAGCATAAGCTTGCCTCCTCAGCAAAATGTTCCCCTTCCCTGGTCGCAAAAGTTGTGACATTTAATTGATGCTGTTTGAATATATGCACTTAGCTGGTGTAAATCAGCACCACTGGTCTGCTTTCAGTGAAGCAGCACCAATTTACATCTGACACTAGACTTCTTTGATGAAAGAAGGCAGGTCCTTCAGGGAAGCATTATAGACAGGTGTGACATGTTGTGGAGAAGTTGCTGTTCTGCACTTCTGCATTTGATTTTTGAGCAAAAATTATCATGGATAATTAAAGTGCATAGCATATCCACATTTGTAGTAAGTTATACTAGTTGGTAAAAAAAGGTATTGTACTTTGTACAATTTCTCTAACTTTATACATTTATATTCCTACAGCTTAAATACAAGTTTTAGCAGGGAACTTGGAATCCACTTTCCCATGCCAAAGATCATCAATAATCAATATTTTACTATTAACTGACAAAAGCTAGCTAAAAAGTAGGTACTTCTCCTCCCTTTCTCCTGCATTTTTCCTCTTTTTTCTCACTTTGCATCCCCCAGACCCTTTTGTGTCAGCCAAGGAGTAATTATATGTATAGTTTTGTTATCCACAAGTCAGTCTACACATGTAGCTATAAATTCAAAATGCCTGGGTCACCTATTTCAGCAAGTCATGTATTCAAGGCATTGTTTTATTGTTGCAGTTTTTAGTCAGATAGCAGGATCCAATTAGGTTTTCCTTCATTTTTATTTTTCTTGTGGAACATCTTTAGACCTGACTGGGGAGGGGAGAGGATAAATGGCATAAAACTGGCCAACATCAGAGGACGTCCTACATCAAGATATTTTCCTGGATGATCTGTACTGCCTGAGAAGAGTAAAAATCTCTTAATTAAAAGAGAAAAGGAACTAGCTAGGTTTCTTTTGACGTTATATTTCTACCTAAGGTGAACAACTGTGTCATTTCTAAGGTTGTCCAGCTACAAGGCCTTGTGTCACATCATGCCCTAGTGAGTGTCTAACGAATCTTGTGTTGTTACCGTTGCATATAACTTCCCATTTATTTTTCACTTAATTTAGTGGATGTTTTTTGAATACCAACTAAATCATAGGCTTATACATAGATTCAGAAGGCAAGTGGACTGTATTCAGGTTACTGAAAGAGTGAATTTTCCAAATTTTTACATTTGAAGCAGTATAAGCAAGTATCCCATATCAAGCACAGTGCCTAATACACTATAATTTTGCCTTACGGCTGATGCTTGGAATTCTATAGAAACAGTAAAACATTGCAACACATTTTCTCTACTTGTGTTTATGTTTTGGTGTGACATCTCCTTTTGCAATTTATCCCCTTTGTAGCAAAAACGAAGTCTATGTGTGTGTAACTTCCATGAAATATGAACCTAGCAATGTGAGCTATGAGCTTTAAAATGCTGCTAGACTGAAGATATCTTACCTCCAAAATATGGCATTATTGGATTATTTCTAAGTCTGGCAACATTCCACATATTGCTTGAAATTTCTGGATTTATATTCCCAGTGTTTCTGAATTTCTTAACAGCTAGAGTTCTAGTGAGAATGTACTAAAATATAATTTGCCTCTAAATCTCCCCTGTCATATGCAAACATCATAAGATTTTCAAGGGAATTGCTTTTTTTAAAATACAAAAAGATGCACTTTGCCTAGATTGTCAGTGTAAAACCTTGTGTGCAAAATACAAAGTACAGAAAACATGCCCCACAACATAAAAAACATAGTGTAGGTATTAATAACAGAAGGCATGGGGCCAGGGTCTGCCATCAGTGGTTCCACTGAAATCAGGGAGACAAGTACGTGGAGCCAGATATTGTCACCCTAGGTGAGGCTCTAGCAAAATCTGGAGAGTGATAAGTAAGCACTCATCACTGAGCACCTCATGTGAAGCTGCAAATAAGGACTCTGAATGGCAAATGGCAGCTTAGCAGAAGGGAAGACAACTCCCTTCCCCTACCTGGTATCTTGCTCCTGTAAAGGGCAATTTCCTTCTTGTTCTTGAGAGAGTTCTGAAGGAAGGTAAGTTTTGTACCTGTATTTTCCTAGCATTCAGTTTCAGTAATGTAACTGTATTAGCTGCAGTAAAATTCTTGATTTTTATATGTGGCTGACTGGATGGATACCTTTGCGAAACTGAACTTGAATCTGTTTTCTGAACCACACATTTGGGAAGGAAAAATGCTATCTGATATATTCCTGTTAAGAACTTGCTATTCTCTGTATTAACCCGTGGTGAGTCAGATTTATGGGTTCAGGCAGGCATCCTCTGTGTCTACACATGCACATTTGTTTAAATGTGAAAGAATAAGAATTGGGGACAACAGTCCTTAAGGAGAAGGCATGTGGAGTAACTGCTCTTGGCTCTCCTAGGAGTCCTAGAAGTCCATTAGGGAACATGTTACTCCGTTTACAACTCCAGGGGAAAACCAGTGGTGAAAGCTATCCCAAAGATATTTTGTAAAGTTGAGGGAACAGTGACTGCTAGGGACACACAGCCTGGCCTTCACAGTCTTGCATAAGCTCTGCCGAAGATGTATGATCTAATAATAATGATGAGAGAGAGAGAGAGAGAAAAGAAACTACTTAGTATTTAGGTATGACAGTGTTTTGGGGTGAGCATCCGAGTGGCTGTCATTCAAATCTCCTGCCATTCAGGTCTTGCAGAGGTCCTTCCTTCAGCGTATCTCTGGTAATGTGTAGAAGACCGAACCTGCAAGTCATGATTCAGAGAGAACAGGTCGCCCTCTTCTTTGGCTTCCTCTGCACGTTGCGTTCCTCTGGGAGAGACTGATCCCTATTAAATGGTTTTGTCATTCACCTCTGACCAGCTCTGCTCTGTTGACTAGACTTGAGCAGGAAATGTTCCAGCAAAACAAGCTCCAGCTTGTAATGAGGAAAAACAACCATGCAGCTCTGCCCTCTTTCAGTCACCTTTCATTGCTCTCCTGTCTGGGCTTTCACACCTCCCCTCTCGCGCTAAGGTCTCAGAAGCCGGGAAGCATGTTTTTGTCAGTGACAAATCTGTCCGTTTGAGAGATCACCTCTGTCCCTCAGGATACTGTCCCGGGTGGAGTCGCCTCCATGGCTTGGCGAGGAGGGAGGAAGCTGACCTCAAGGCTTCTCAGCAACAGTGCCTGCATTTCCAAAAAAGGGGCTCGCTGCCTTGCCGCTCTGCATCTCAGAGCTGATGAGTTTGGGGGTCACTGCACGATTCAGGTATTCCCCCAGTTTTCACTTGAGACTGAAGGGGTTCAGATTTGGCTGAGGGAACACAGCAGTTATCATGGTGGTAGCCAAGACTTTTAAGAAATCCATAGGCAGAATTTAAATTTATTTGTTGCAAATGCGTGGGTTCCCTTTGTACTTATCTAAGATGTTTTTTCTATCCTCTGTAGTCATAGTTTAAGAAAGGCTTATCTGAAAGCATTCTCCTGGAGAAACTGGCGGCTCG
>NW_010539480.1:2071-2596 GCF_000687285.1 Phaethon lepturus | reverse complement strand
CACCTGTGTCCTCTTGTCTCCATGTCCCCCCATGGACATGTCCCCACCATGTTCATGGTCCCCTTGTCTTTGGCCTTCTGTGTCCCCCATGTCCATATCCCCCTGTGTCCATTCACCCGTGTTCATGCCCCTCCCCATGCCCTGTGTCCCCTCCATGTCCATGTGCCCCACGTGCTCATGTCCCCCATATCTGTGTCCCCATAATGTCCACATCCTCCATTTCCATGTCACTCCACTTGTGCCTCCCACAATCTCCGTATTTATGTCCCACCATGTCCCCATGTCCCACCACGTTCTCATGTGCCCCATATCTATGTCCCACCACGTCCCCGTGTCCCACCATGTCCCCACATACCCCATATCTATGTCTCTGTGTCCCACCATGTTCCTATGTCCCCCATGTCTGTGCCCTCTCATTTCTGCCCCATCCATGTCCCCGATGTCCATGTCCCCCTGTCTGTGTCCCCAGGTGCCGCTGTGACCATGGACCTGCTCTTTGGGCGCCGGAAGACGCCGGAAGAGCTG
>NW_010539480.1:0-2040 GCF_000687285.1 Phaethon lepturus | reverse complement strand
AGCGGGCACGGGCCCGCGCCATGCGGGAGCTCGACCGTGAGCGCCAGAAGCTCGAGGCACAGGAGAAGAAGATAATTGTTGACATCAAGAAGATGGCCAAACAGGGCCAGATGGTGAGGGGACACCATCGGGGGGGCACGGAAGGAACATGGGGATACAGGAGGGACGAGGGGATGCAGAGGGCTACAGGGGGCTGCTGTGGGGACAAGGAGACACGGTGGGGACAGGAGAATGGAGAGGGGACATGTGGACATGGAGGTGACCAAGAGACTGCGGTGAAGACAGGGTGATGCAGAGGGGACCAGGGGACACGGAGGGGACCAGGACATTTGCTGGGAACCAGGGGAGGCAAAGGGTTCCAGGGGACTATGGTGGGGACCAGGGGACATGGTGGGGACTGGGGCACTTTGGGGGAACATTGCTGGGGACCGGAGAATGCAGAGGGTAGGTGGGGACATGGAGGGGACCAAGAGACTGCAGTGTGGACCGCGGGATGCGGAGGGGACTAGGGGACGCAGAGGGATCCAGGACTCTTGGAGGGGACCACGGTGGGGACATGGAGGCGATTGGGACACCTGAGGGGACCACAGGAGCATGGTGGGACGGGGGGACATGGAGAGGCCCTGGGGGACCACAGTGGTGACCTGGGGACCACGGAGGAGACTTGAATGCTGGAGGGGAGACCAGGGACCATGGTAGGACTAGGGGACGCAGCTGGGACATGAGTGCATGGAGAAGACCAGAGGATGTGGTGGCGACTGGGGGAGGACTGTGGAAGTCCCCAGGTGACCACAGTGAGTACAAGGGGACCAGGAGACTGTTGACATGGTAGTGGTGACCGTGGTGGGCCCTGAGGGACACAGAAGGGTCCCTGGAGATCCCCTAGGCCTCTTGGGGGACCTCATGGGCACTTGATGTTCCCCCCGGTCTTCAGGACGCGGTGAAGATTATGGCAAAGGATCTGGTGCGGACGCGGCGCTACGTGAAGAAGTTCATCACGATGAGGGCCAACGTCCAGGCTGTGTCCCTCAAGATCCAGACCCTCAAGTCCAACAACTCCATGGCCCAGGCCATGAAAGGCGTCACCAAGGCTATGGCCACCATGAACCGGCAGGTGGGTGCCCATGGGGATGTCCCCAAAGTTGTGGCCACTGTGAGATACTCTATGGGGATGTTCCCGGGGCCGGGACCATCGTTACCTGCCCTGGGGTGGCCATAGGGGGGTACCCATGGCTGTTGGCACCATGAGCTGCCATGAGGATGTCCTTGAGAATGCAACCACCATGACCTGCCCTGCAGTGAGGACATCCCAAAGACTGTGTCCACCACAAGCTGCCCTAGGGCAGACGCCCAAGACTGTGGCCCATGAAGATGTCCAAGACCATGGCTGCCACCAGCTGCTGCAGGGGCATGTCCCTGTGGCCATGGCCACTACAAGCTGCTTGGGGTGGCTGTGAGGATGTCCATGAGGCTGTGGCAACCATGAGCTGCCTCAGAGGATGTGCCCATGGCCACCAGAAACTGCTCAAGGTGGTCATGGGGATGTCCCCAAGACTGTAGCCACCACAGACCATCCGAGATATCCATGGATACACCCAAGGCTGTAACAACCAAGAACTTCCCGACATGGCCATGGGGACCTCCCCGTGTCCCTGTGTGCCACGTGCCCTTTTCCCTCAGCTGAAGCTGCCGCAGATCCAGAAGATCATGATGGAGTTTGAGAAGCAGGCGGAGATTATGGACATGAAAGAGGAGCTGATGAACGACGCCATTGATGATGCCATGGGAGATGAGGACGATGAGGAGGAGAGGTGAGGTCATGTTGGGGAGCCGGGATGTGGGGACACAGCGGGCACGAGGGGCCGGGAAGGTGGGGACACGGGGGCTGAGGACATGGGGTGAGACGTGAGCCCTGGGTGGGCTGGGGAGGGGTGGGGGGACATGTAGGGGACATGGCGGGGGGGTTGATATCGGACATCGGGAAGGTTGAGGACACCCTGGGTGTCAGAGCAGGACAGGGGACACTGTGGTGGGGGCAGG
>NW_010539479.1:5384-7661 GCF_000687285.1 Phaethon lepturus | reverse complement strand
GTTTCTCCAGGAGAATGCTGTGGGCAACAGTGTCAAAGGCCTTACTGGAGTCCAGGTAGACAACATCCACAGACTTTCCCTCAACCACTAGGCATGTCACCTGGTCATAGAAGGAGATCAGGTTGGTCAAGCAGGACCTGCCTTTCATGAACCCATGCTGGAGAGCTGGCTGATGGACCACTAAAAAGGAAGCCCTAATCATGACATGAGATGGCAATGGAGAGTCCATCTCAGGAAGACCTACATGTCAGCTGTATTATGCCACTTATCCCAGTCACTGGTACTTTTTCCTATAATTAACTTCTGCAGATCCAACAAGATGATGGAAAGAAAACTGCATATGGTGAAGCCTCCGCTAGGGATAAGGATTAAATGAAGGTTCACTGAACTACTTAGCAATGAATGCTATGGCACCTCGTTGGGAGCAAAATATGGGTGGAACAGGCAAAGGGCTGGGCACATTATCATTTCTAGCATTAGGTTAATTGCATTGCTGATACTCTGCAAACTGCTGACAGTGCAGGAGTGGCTTCTTGCTGGACTCTGCCCTTGTTGATGCCAGAGGGGAAAGTCTGGTTCCCACCTCTTTAAAAGCCGTGCTGAGTTAAGGAAATGACTAGCAAACGATGGGGAAAGTATGCAGGAGAGACTTCTAAGTGGGGGAGATTATTAATTATTAATACGGGGGGGAGATTCTTCATCAAATGAATGGTACAGACAGTGCCGGGAGTTAAGCAGGATATTCGAGAGCGTGGGTGAAAGGGGAGGAAGGAAATCATTGCTACGAAGGGAAGAGTCCTTCAGGTGCACATGCACTACTGAGGGGCTCGGCTGTAACACCACCTTCACCACATTGCACTAGAATTACGGCGATTCCTATTTTGCCGGGTTTCCCCTTGCATGTAGCGTGGGATGGCTACCTGCAGTGGCTGCCAAGCGTAAGCTAAGGGAGGTGCATGCTCAGGGAGCACGCTAAGGGAGGTGTATTAGGTAGGCATTTCTAAGGCTGCTAATGAGAATGTGGTACCTTATTACTTCATCAAGACAACTTGGTCTGCTCTCTGAAAACCAGCTGTCAGGTACTTGCAGGGTAGTCAAGCCTCTACAGAGCAACATATGAGCTAAAGAGAGTTTTTTGCGCCATCTTGTCAATTACTCAGAGAATCAGAAGGCAGCTTTTCTTTCCCTGCTGCTTAGCCGTATTGGCATCATTTTATTTCAGCTAACTGCCTGATTCTGTTGCCATGCCTAGTAACTGAAATATGAATTCCTCTGGGCAGTGGAGAGAATAACGAAAGTTCCTATAGTGGAAAGTGTGATGATCAGTTAAATTATGCAGTTATAGAAGCTGGGATTTGAACCCTTTAGTTCCCAAGACCCATTGGTCTCCGTGTGTTGGACCAAAGAAGAAATCCCCCTGTTTGCAATAGTAGCCCAACCCAGACCCCCTCTGCAGCCAGCTTGCAGATGGTAATGAGACTTCACTGCAACAAGTTATGATGGGAAAAATTATTGTGGGCAATCCATCTGCCAGGGCTGAAGAGCGTGTGTGTGAAGACTGTGGTGAAAAAGGCATGCATTGCTTGCAGATTTCGGATGGAGCAAGAAGTACCACTCAGCTGTGTTTGTGACCACACACATGAAGCACAAGGCAGAGCTAAATGCTCTGAAGAAGGGTCAGTCCAGGGGAGTCTGAACAACCCACACCAAGGCAAAGGGGGAAGCGAGTGACTTGGGCTCCTGGGAAATTTGGAGGGATTTGGGCTTGGACAAAAACCAAGTGCCAAGCTGCCTTGAACTTTGGACTGTTTGGATTCCAACCTGGATCTAAGCTAAGCAGCTCAAGACCTTTTCTGACAGAGAGATCTATTTTGCGTGCCGTGTAAAGTCGTGTTCACCTGATTTAGTGTCTAAGAATACAGCTCTCCTTCAAAGTATGTGTTTATGGAGTTAGTTTTATTGGCTGATGTATATGGAAACCATGTTATAAAATATAAATATAGAAATGCCCGATAGGGTATTAAAGTTTTGTTCTACAGGCATTTTAATGATGTCAGGTATTAGATCTGTCTCCAGCTCTGCTGAACACAGACATGAAACCTGTTTACAATCAGAAGAGTAAAGTGTTTTGGCACAAGGGTCTTACAGAGATCACCTGAGACCAGATATAAAGTGGCAGGTGATAGCCCCAAGAGTGAAAATAGAATATCCTCCCTCTCTCCTTAAAAAGCAGAATTAACTACCTGCTTTAAAACACACACAAAAAATACACACACA
>NW_010539479.1:0-5353 GCF_000687285.1 Phaethon lepturus | reverse complement strand
AGAAGGAGTGTGTCCTTTGTGAGCAAGAAAAGAATCAATTTGAGCTGTCAGATGACAAGGTGATCCTTTTGCATTCTTTTCCAGTTTTAAATCATAGGTTGTGTTTAAAGCAAATTCCCATGTTCTCTTCTATCTGAAAGTAACTCTTTGAAAGGTAGAAATTAAGAAGGCTGGTGCTATTTATCCAGCTAATTGTGTACTAATTTGGTAGAGTACAACAGGCTTACAGTTTTGGAAGGAGAAGAGAAAGTCTAAAAAAGGGGTGAGATCCACCCTGGATAATGTCCTGATGAAATATAGCACCAGGCATTGAATAACATTTCTTTTTTTTTTTTTTTTTTTTTTAATTTGAACACGTGAGGAAATTGAGTCATGGAAGAACTGTAGATACCATTACATCTTGCACGTGAGCAATTGAACCTGAATGAGATCACAACATCATTGTGTCCGTATAGTAGGTCCAGAATATCCTTTATTCATCACCTTGAAATGCCATTTTTAACAGTACAAAATGAGTATAAAGCACTACTGAGGTAGTGATGTGAGTATTTCTCACCAGCCTCAAAAGCAGTCTCTGAAGAAGATGGCAAGCACCGCAGAATAAGTCCTGGGGATATTAAGTAGCTTGTCACACAGCAGCCACTAATACACTGAGAACAGAATTTGCAATGATGAAACACCATGTTTTAGCTACTAAAAGTGTTTCTTTAACATCTTCCCATGTTGAGGAAGGTGGGGAGAAGAGAGAGGGAGAGGGCTGGTTTCCGGCGCCGGGGGCTGCGTTGTGTGGCTGCCTGTGGACTCTGGTAGGCTGCAGGGGATCCGGCTTTCCAGCTACACTGAGACGCAGAGGCAATAAAACTGGGTTTATTAATTTGGCAGGGGCCAGAAAGGTCATGACAGACTCAAATCTTCAGATGGTCTCTGTAGGAATTTGAGATGGTTCAGATACAGGGCTCTTGCTTAGACCCTGTGTAAAGCAGCACTTCAACTCAGAAAGCTGAATCCTACTGCCCAAGTTTTGATTAATATGTAGGTTTAATCTGGTTTTATTGTTCACACCCTTCTTCTTGAAAACCATTGCCTGTGTATACATGTTGAAGCAGAGCACTTATTTGATTGTGATGGTTTCCCTCTCCAACAACCATTTATTGAGTTACCTTGAATTACAGAATTGGAAAGCAGCTGACTGTGAGGCTACAAGAGTAAATACTGCATTGCACAATAAAGTGAAAAGTAACTGGAATAAAAAATCCCACCCTGAGCCTTTGCTGAATGAACAAACAAGAGTTTGGTTCTGTCCAGTGCAGCTGGTGTTCAACATGTCATCTGGAAGGTCAGCGTGCACTTTCAGTTAATGTACAGGTGCTACATTTCCCTTTTCTCAACCTTGCCTGGGTTTCAAATCTGGCTTAATCCCTCCCTCAAGAGAGTAGTATAGCAGCAATAATCACTTAATTTATGGCCACCCACAAGCGACTACAGGGGAAATACACAAGAAAAACTTTCTATTGCTTTCATTGGGAAATAAGAAAAGAGATTATGTTAGACAAGAAAAGAGAGGGAGAGAATGAGAGATATGCGTATTTTTTCTGCACTGGGGTGGTTGTATCCTCCAGGCAATTATTTCAATAGGCAAGGGTATTTGGGTATGTATGGCTGATAGGGGAAAACAGAGACTTCACAAGCTTCACTTTACAGAAGAAAAAAGATTTGTCTCACATTTCTGAAGCCTGGTATGTGGCATTTCAAATGCATCTTGCATCTGGTTTGCACCAACTGCAGTCAGAAACAGCAAAGTTTCACCTGCCAGATCTCTTGTAGCAAAAGTGAGAACCTCAAACCTTCTGCCATTTCCTTTGCTTCCCTTCACTTCAACCTGCAAAGCCTCCAAAGTGCATTTTCTGAAAACGTATTTTTTCCTCTGGAAAAAAAAAGTGCATTAGATACTACTTGCTCTATTTCACAACTGTTGGTTTCTTTTTCCTTTTTTTTTTCTTCTTAATAATAGCTGCTGTAGAAAAGTTATTTGCAGATGCTACTTTTTTTGTTCTGTCAGAGTCTTGCTCTGGCATCACCAATTTGGAAAGCAACTGCAGCCTAAAAAGCAATCATTTGCAATGACACTGGGACATAGAGAGAATTTAAAAATATGCCTCTAGTGGAGATTACTACATTAAAAGAAAAAAACAACACACACAAAAAAAACACTGAAGCAAAGAGCCACTTACCTTTTAAAGTTTCACAACAAATGTGTCCTTGACAAACGCGTTGAGGGTAACTGCAAAAGAAAAAGTTACCTCAGCATAGGAAGAACTAAGCTGCTAGAAGCTTAGAGATGCAGGCACTGCATTGCAGGCACTTGCGAGGGAAATGGGGGAATGGGGTTTAGGACCAGCTGTTTCCATTGGCAAGTTGTCTTTGTTGTCTCCCGTGGAGTTAGGACCTTAGAAGTAGTGGAAAGGCACCTGGGAAGGTGTGCTAGCCCGATACCCATGCCCGGGGCAAGAACCTGATCACTGTTCCCTGCCAGAGCAGCTTTTTGGAGCTGCACTAGGGGGAAATGGGGTTGCCAGGACCAAGAGAGCCACTACGAGGTTTCATGTGTGAATATGAGGTTTCATGAAGATACGCCCTGCCTGCAGATAATTTCCTAAAAAGAGATCATGTTTGGGAAGTTCTATTTTGTGCAATGTCCTGTTGAGTGATCACCCCACAGGTGGTGGGGAGGGGACATGGAATGGGGAGGAGCAGAAAGGACGAAGGACAAACTGTGTCTCTCTTCCCTCGCTTAGAGGAAAGCTGAGAGGGGACATCTTGGGTAATCCTCCTCCACAGGGTCAGGAGCAGGACTGTCCTCCACACCTTTTTTACCAGGTAAACTAGCTAGATTATCCTTCTCCACCGCCATATATTTTGTTTTATTTTGAGACTTACCAAGGAGCAGATGCAAATCACAGACCACAAGAAGGGTACCAAAGATTTCTCCCTCTAGCCCCTTTGCTTTCCTTCTCTCAAGTGTTGCATATTCCTGTTTTATTTTAGAATAAGGTTCAGAGAGTTGGCTCAAGATGGCAATCAGCTAGCAGAGCACAGCATGAAAACTATCCCAAAGGGCCTCCAAGGGCCAATGCTGCAGCCAGGGCAGTGCCAAAAAGCCTTGGAACAATGGCCACGAGCAGCTGGAGGGGATTTCTGCTGCCTCGACATTTCTCTGTAGACGAAGAGAAGCTGAAAAAGGAGTAACTATTACTGTGACCTTGCTTATGGCCCAAATGTCATGGAATCCTAATTTTTATTTAAAAGGGGCAAATTTCCCTGCAATTTTAATTGGAAGAGACTGTGATGCAATGGAGCAGATATTAACCCACAGAATATATAA
The DNA here is from genome assembly GCF_000687285.1 of Phaethon lepturus. Lineage (NCBI taxonomy): Eukaryota > Metazoa > Chordata > Aves > Phaethontiformes > Phaethontidae > Phaethon > Phaethon lepturus. The sequence goes on along the minus strand of NW_010539479.1, from coordinate 1,971 downwards.
TTCATCTCCTTTCCAAAGGTTTTTATTGCTGATCCCTTAGGCCCTAAGCACACCCCAGTCTGTGTTCAGGATAAGAAATACCTGATTTCTCTTGTCTCTCATCAAATTAGACTAGCACAGCCAGTACTTTAAAGGATTGCCATTCCTCAGAAAATTCTGTGTGTGGTCCCTGTTTCAGCTCAGCAAAAAATTCACATGTTCTCAGACGAAAATACATAAAGTTGTCTTAGTCCCAGGCTCATATCCCCCTGTTTTCTTAAGGTAGAATTTTTCCAGCCACCCTGCTATCCAACTAGAAATAGAAAAAGCTGTATAAAAAATACATTCCCATTGCCCATCCATACATGTCGCACACCACCTAGGAGAGAATTACTCCCAGAATGAAATAGCAACGACCATCTTTCCTCCCAAGCCATGTCATACGAGTGCTTTCTCCAAGGGTGCCTTTCCAAGAGTGCCTTTCCAAGGTTGCCACCTTTTGCTGTGGACCTGTTACCAGCAGGAAAAGTGTGCTACTGTGCAGGGTGTGAGCCTTTCCTTGCCTGCTCTTATTTTCCCAAGCTTATTTTGAAATACATTCGAACCTCTAAAGCTGAAAAAGAAGTAAAGCTGGAAAAGACGTCAAACCTCTAATAAGCAGTCCAGCAGCCTACGGCAAAGTAACAACCTGGCCGTGCACCTCCCTATTCCAGCCCTTTTTCTCTAGGAGCAGAGCTCTTGTACATAATCAACCCAGTCTAAATCATCCCATAATTGTTTTCTTCCTGGACTCACTCTCTCGCCGTTTCTTCTCAGCTCTCCATTTGTCTGTGTTGATCAGTCAATTAGATGTGCAGCGGAGCTACCCACCGTTAGTTTGACTTCACGCTCTTATATGCAGGGTTCTTGCTTGTAAAAATTGCTAACCAGTCCAAGCTGATGCTTAAGACAGGCAGTAAAAATGTCCTTGCTAAGGGCTGATGAGGGGTGTTTCCGCACAGACTGCTGAAGGCACGTATTGAGATAGATGCATTTTATTATTAGTGGTGGCTTTGCACCGCTTCCTCTGGGATAAATTTTATAGATGCAGTAAGATTTTTACAGCATCTGAAAAGACTCGGGTACTGAAAGGTAGATTTAAAAACCCTCTCGTTTTACAAATATGGTGTACAGTCAGTGGTCAGCAGAGTTCAAAATAACCTCTTTAGAGGATTTTGCCCTTTTAGCTGCAGAAATATAAGTTACGTCCTGAAGAGTGCAGAAGTAAAATACAGAACATGATAAGAATTTAAAATGGAAAAATTTAGGTATTTTATAGTTGGTTGCTCATTCCTATAAACTTAATTCAGCTCTTCTTTCAGAAGAGGGTAGATATATTTTTCATATATCACTTTCGATAAATATAGTCAAAGCTTGTAGGTCGTAGTTTTAATCCATTTCATATCCATTGTATTATGTGCTGTTATTTTTTTAGTGATCACAGGTAGTGAGATGGTTGACTAATTAATTTAAATCACTAATGTAATTTCATCTTTTGCAGCTATTCCTAGCTTTCTCAAATGTGTTCATTTTTAGTCTCCAAATAACAAAACTTTCTTGAGCCTGACTTATTTGCCAACCAGAAAGTACAGATTCTGAGATGGATTACCACTTCAGCCATGGCCACCTAAATTACATGGAAGCATAATTAATGACCAGCTTTGTACTGTCAGGGCAATGAAAAGTTAGCTGTTCTAGAGTTAAATCAGCCAATTTTTGCTCTGCTTTGCATGTACATGGGAGGTAAATTTCTGAAACTGATAACAAAATTTAATCGAAGACCTGAGTAATCATTGACAAATCCAGGAGAAGCATAGCAGGCTATTGATGGTTGAAGGTCTGATTTACTTTTTGTACTGGTATAATGTATTGCCTTTAATGGCTTCATTTCTGATTTATACTGCTGTCACCAAAAGGAATGTCTATTTCACAGAATCACAGAATCACTAGGTT
>NW_010539478.1:0-3075 GCF_000687285.1 Phaethon lepturus | reverse complement strand
TGTAGACGTTCTTCTTCACTGTTCTTACCGTCGGTAGTAAGGCATATTTCTAGAGGTTGAATTCCCTTCAGCTTCACCATCTGGGATGGAACTATACTATCATAACTGCATGTTCTAAGGAAAATTATTAACTTCTCAAGAATGAGAATTTTAGCTTGCTAACAAATTTAGTATTTCAAACATTGCTCTTTTCTGCATAAAATGCTTCCTCCATTAATTATCTTTTATTTAACTTCCAAGTTTCAAGTCAAAGTCATGCCAGGTATTAACTATAAAGAAAAATCATGCTTGCCACTTATTACTGAATTTGAATAATCTGTACTTAAAAATGCAGAAGATAAGGAATCTGAAGATACTTACTTACATGATGTTTCCTCCACCCTGTACCTGAGCTAATTCTACCTATGGAGTGGAAACTGTCAAACAAGCTGAAAATCATTGTATCAGTGCCAAGCAGTGGATGAAAAGAAGGGAAAACTTATACATACATTTTCTATAGTCTTTGAGAAATGCTGGGGCTTTTCACTGCCTACATTGAACAGCAGGTGACATACAGGAACAAAGGGCCTACCTACCCTGTCAGCCGTCTAAGCAGGACCAAATTATCACAATGAATTTCTACATTTACGAAAGGATTGTGCACAACACAAACTGCTGCTCGCTGATGCGAGTTCTATTTATGCAAGCACCTAAGTGGAAACTGCGAATATCTAAGTGGAAATGTGTCCGCGTTCGTAGCTTCTGAGCCACTGGAAAACCTGGGCCCCTGGAAATAATCCTGCAGAAATACTGAGAGCGATGGGACATCACTATTGTAGCGCAGAGGAGCATTTTGGCCAAACATGCTATGTAATTCTGAGAAGGATGTAGGAAAATGCCTAAAGCCTCAGGTGTTTAATTTAATGTCAACCTACCATGTATTATGCCTGCTCAGAGGCTCTGCCTGAATTTAGAGCTGCAAATCTGTGTTTAAAAATGCGTTGCCATTTCTGCAGGAAATAAAGAAGTTATATAGGAAACAGAAAGTGACGTGGAGCGACCCTATCTTGTAATACAAAGGCAATGTTGCTGGGAGGAAAAAGTTAGGTTTTCTGAGAGTGTACCCTGCCTGCATTCTAAATGTGGAGAAAAACATATCCTTGCTAAGCATACTATTTGCCGCCTTCTGGCTAATGCCAAAAATGACTTCAAAGTTGTTAACCCGTCTCTTTGTCTGAACAAGGAGAGTCATTCCTTAGGAAATCTCCTTACATCCATTCCCTCCCTACACATGAAGCCTTGATCTTTTCTTAGATCTTAAAAGACCTTAAATCTTCCTAAGTCTACTCAGATCCCTGGGCTGATGACAGTGTAGATTTGATATCTCATGCAATATTGTCATGAGTGTCACAAATTGAATAAGAAGCATACTTTTGTAAGTTCTTCTCTGTTTAAAAATAGTATTGTCAAATGTCTTCATGTCCATTTAACTGGGAAGACACTTTCAGAAAGCTTTTTTCCCCAATCATTAATGCATAACTCTGCTGTTCTTTTAGACACAACTGTAAGAAAAATAACTTTTTTTTTGTTACATCGCTGTTAGAAAACAATAGTACACTTTCAATATCAAAGGAGTGTAAAACCACCTGTAGCTAGAAAGTCAGTGTAAGAATACAGAAATCTTACATTTTATATACTAATAACACAGAATTCATAACATAAATAGTAACAATTGTCAATAAAACATTACCTGACAATTAACACATAGCTTGTTTTTACCTTGAACCCTCAGGCCCTTCAGACAGTTGTAAATGCCAGGAAATGTCCTCCTCGTTTCTTAAAAGATAAGTGTAGTTTGCAACATGAAACTTGTAAACAGTTCATTCCTGACAAATTGGATGTCATGTTTTGTTCAGCCAAATTGCGTTTCTTGGATCACACAGCATTTGTGACATATTTTAGACCACAGTACTCCATGCATACAGGAGCTTTAACCCCTATAATTATGCGCTAATAAAAACAAGAACTGCAGAAAGTTTACATCTTTGCCCAACCGTATGTCTTTAGAAAGAAAACAAAAATTCCAGAAGTTCTTCTGTCATGCATATTCATAGATTATTCCTGGGTGTACTTGAATAAGCAAACACTTTTCAATTTAAGCTACTGTGCTTTATGTAGTTCTACTTGAAAGAGCGTTTCTAAAATGTTACCCATAGTAAGTCTGTTTGTTGTATAAATAACAAGTTGTAGAGAGTTATCAGATGAAATAGGTTATAAATCTCAATGTAAAAGAGCTGCTACGATTTCACGTGCAGATCTGAGCCTTAAACCCAACATGCCTTCTCTGCGCAGGGCAAAGACTTTCTCAACAATGGCTGACATAACGCATAAAACATGAAGGGAAATGTGGCAGTCTTTAGTCCATGCACATGCTGCTTCATCAACATAGAGTTTTATTTAGGATTCCCACATGATTTATTTGGCTCTTCAGTGATGTGTGCATTTTCTAGAGATAATCCAAGTATGTATATACATGTGCCCAGATGCTATGGGAGCATTTGAATAAGCTCATGATGGGAGCTTTAGAAATGTGTGTAATAAGAGTGCATTTTCTTGTGGTTTTGCAAAAGACTTATAGGAGCTGCCACAAACCTTTCACAAGCGGCCAGCAGAAATTTGGCCAGGTTGATGTTCTCATTTGATTGCCATAGCTTGTGTTTTGACTGTTCTATTATCAGATGATAGAGGTGCAGGTACTAGCCTGCGAAGGCTTGAAGGCAGCTGAGGGAGCTGTGTGAAGAAGGGGCTTTGCTCCCCAGGCGAAGCACCTGCAGCCTTTACCTCCAGGCTGACGTAAGCAGCAAGTGTCACAGCACACCAGCATTTCAGCTTAAGTGAAATGCTCGTAGGCTTAGTAGGCAGGCACATCACAGAGAGCAGACCAGTGCGCCACGGCGGGAGGGCGTCTGTCCCTGGCTTTGCACACCAAGCCTTGTTCTTGCCACTGCCTCCCACCCTTGCCAAATATGCCCTGTTCCTGCCTTAACCATCCCTGCCCGCGTGCTCCATCCCTGCCCGCGTGCTCCACCGCTGCCT
>NW_010539477.1:0-1252 GCF_000687285.1 Phaethon lepturus | reverse complement strand
AGGGACTCGTTCCTGTGCGCGCTGCAATTCCGTCAGAAATCATGGGCCTTTCCTATCACGTACTATCACAGTTATGAAAGTCCTGATGGGTGTGGAGAAAGCATGCCAGGTTCTCCGGGGTCCCCAGTTAGCTACGAAACCGGAGCCAACAGAAAAAGAAGGGAGGTGGTTAATTTTGTCTAATATTTCTCCCCTTCAACAACTATCCCTGTGTCAGTCTGTATTCTTGGGGAAAAGGTGGCACACGCAGGTGCACTGCTCTGGGTAGAGATACAGGGAGATTAGTTGCTTTAGATACTGAGAGATGTGGGAGAAAAGAAGTGACTAACGTACAGTGATGGTTATTGTGGATGAGGTGGGCAGCTATTGCCGTGCAGGTGGAAGTCCATCGGGAAGTTAACAACTGCCTCATGATACAACCTGCACAACATCCTTCCAGACTGCAAAGAGTGACTAAATGTGGATCTCTCAATATGAAGAGCTGCTACTGCTGGGCAAATACAGCCTTGACTTCATCGGAGAAGCACATCCAATCACTGAGGCACACAGCACTTACCTACTGCTCCTTCACCTGGCCCAGACCTCAGAAGTGAGACGGTGCTGTTCAAGCGAGCTCATCTGCGCCCCAAAGATATTGCCCAAGCTCACCTGCAGGCCACAATCGACTGTGTATTTTGCGACTCTTGATGATCCCTGCTAGCCTTTCCTGTGCGTGCATACGTCCTGAAGCGAAGCTAATCAGTCCCTCATAGCAAGGTGACAGTTGAGACAGCTTGCTCCAGTAAGCTTCACTTGCATTCAGTACATAGTGTAATTAATGGCAATTGGCAAATGAACAGAAAAGTACTGATAATCAAAGCCAAACAACCTATCCTAACCCTGCACAACCTGCAGCATACCCATTAGTCCCTTCTCACATCCGCTCTCTGTAGTTGCTGTCAGTTTTAGGGGACAAAGTTAAGTCTGATTTCATTTAACGCATATCACAGAATGCGAAACTGGGGAAGACACCGGTTCTGGTGGGGAGGTCGCTATTCACAGGCGCCTCTGGAGCCCAAGGGGCAAGGTGAGAGGGAGGTGGCGAGCTGCAAAGGGATGCCTCGCCAGGACTCAAAGCTCCTGGGCAGCAGCGTGGGTGCAGGTTGCCAGGCGGGCGGCACGGGCAGACGTCAGGCCCCGCGTCCTCCCTCCGCTGCTCCGGCAGGGAACGGCAACGGTCGAACCCCCGGCCCCGCAGGCCCGCTCCCCCGCC
>NW_010539476.1:0-23844 GCF_000687285.1 Phaethon lepturus | reverse complement strand
GCGGCACAGGGAGGCGCCGGGTTGCCTCTGCACCCAAATCTCACCTTACCCAGGTTTTCCTCATACCCACGGTAGCTAGGCGCCGTTACTCTGAAGCTTACCCGTACCCCCCAGAGATGTTACACGGTATTTTTAAGTGTTCTAGAAACTGGCTTTTAAAATTTGGTAAGACGAAGTTCGCTTCGTTCTCACGTATTAAATGTTAATTAAATTTAAGATTAACATTTAATTAAATGTTAATTTAAAATGCTTTTATTTTATTCAGTATTTTGGATTATCTATCGGGGGGTTTTGTTTGTTTCTCCATTTGTCTTTTATTAGTTCCCAGATTTTCTAATCGAGAAAAAAAAGCAGGGCAAAAAAGTGTTTTTTTTTTTAAATCAGAGGAGCAGAAAATTGAAAAATCAAAGTGACATTTAAAAATATACAGAAATCAAATATGAAAAAAAATCTATCAAAAAGCTGTTTAAAAGTGCTCAGCAACTTAGAATGCATTTTTTGTCTTGTAACACTGATGTACAAAGTAGTATTACTATTGTGAGAGTACTGCTATGAGAGGCACAACGTGGTCAGTTCTAACTCCATTGACTTTTGTAACAAGAATGTAACTGAAAAGGAGCACATAATAAAGCGATATTCCTAAAACATTGATCTTTGCATAATTCTGTAGGTTTATGTGAATAAAAAGCAGCAGATTCCTTTGGTGATTAGTCAGCTACTACTTTAAGTTTTAAAGCCTTTAACCTTTACAATGGTATTAGAGTAGTTTCTCTAATGGTGGTGCGATAATTCCTGTGAATGCCATTTATTAGTATTTTTCTTTGTCATTCAGAGACATTTGTAGTATGAAGCAGCAAAGGCAATCCCTCTTCTGAATACAGTAGAGCAAGTGCTCGATCTGTGAAACGAAGCCCCGTGTTTTAAGTACAACAGAGACTAGCAAAAGCTGGTTAGGAAATGTGGTTTAATGATGAGCTTTGATTGATTTACAACATAAATACAGCACTGTTAACAGCTACTAGTGGATTTGAAGGAGTCGCTACACAAAGAAAAAGATAATTTCTGAGTACAAGGGAGTAATTGCGCTGGCAGGACCCAAGGAACATGAAGTTTCTTAAACTTTCCCACAACAGGTATCTCAGTTGTGACCAGCAGCAGCCTTTACCCTGGCCCTCGCTTTCTGTTGCACAAAGACTGCCAGCCGTGTACAACCGTGGGCAGGCTGCCTAACACAAATAAGTCCCATATGAAGACCGCAAGCAGGAAAGCTGCTTGTGTGTAGCAGTGCTGCTGATTTCAGCGAGAGTTCTGTGTCAGAACATCCTGACTTTGTTGGTGGAAATGACAGCATTTATTTTCCTGCCTGACTAAACCCAGAACTTTCAGTCTCCAGAGGAGACAGATTAGTGCATTGGCAGCACGAAGCTGAAGCAGGTGTGGGGAACCTTCGTTTTGTTGGCTGAATATGCCCTGTGACTTCATTTTATAGGGTACAACCCATGATTAAAATTAGCCTTTGTGTTATTACTGGAGAGCGGAGCTTATTAACGTGTGGTCTCCAAATGTGTTGGAAAAGCATATTTGGTCCTTAGCAAGGAAAATGTTTCCCACCCCCAAACTGAAGGCTAAACTGACAGGCCTTTATACAAACCGTGTTACAGGGTACCAGGCCCTTCCCCATCCCTCTTCTGAGTCGAGTTTTGCTTTCGTACAATCTAAGCTTTCTGTGTGACCTAAATTGCATGCAGTGTTCCAGCTGAGAAGGCTCGAACACTGGCTTATTCCTCCTGGGAACACTGTGCCCAGGAGCTTTTAGGATTACGCTTGTGTAACATCAGGAAATCATCATTATTTTATGAGCTTGCTCTTTCTCAGTTGTCTCGCGCTGATGAACTCGTTACTTGTACCTAAAGTTTTTTACCAGCTCACAACTGTACTATACATTATTGAACTTGCATTATTCGTCATTGAAGCCACCCAGTTATTCTGAACTGCAATAATCTTCTTCGGTGAGGAAACATCCCAACTTCATTTTATCAGTAAATATAACGCTACCTTCATCTACAAGATCCATGTTCCTATCAAAGAGAATCATCAGGCTAGTCTGGCTAAATGGTCTACTTTGGGAAAAAAATTCCATTTTGTCCCATTTACCTCTACACCCTTAATTATTTTTTTCCTTCAAATTTGCTTATAACAAAGTGACGTTGAAGGGACTATTGCTGTGATGCTGCTTTCACCGCCATTCTTCTTAAATACAGAATTTGCATAAGCGTCCTTATGAATAATAGTATGGGGCTTTTTAGCTGGACTAGATTCCTGACCTAGCAGACTTATAAAAAAATTTATTTGTGGTTTCATTAGCCAGCTCATCCAGAATTCTGAGAAAGACGCTGTCCCTCCCTGCACTGCAGCCCCGCTTCCTCTTTCCTTGTTCTCTTTTTTTTTTCACGTGCCTGCAAACCCTTGGTCTATTTGTTATAATTGTCTTTGCATGTCCAATTTAGCTTGACTTTTGGCAAGTCTCATTTCCTGACCTCGAGACACGGTTTACCTTTGCTGATCAGTCTCTGTTTCTTGCAGAATCTCTGCTTATACCTAATTTCCCATTTGTGATGGCTCGCTACACACTTGGAGCTCCGGCTGCTCTGTAAAAGTTTCTTTCCTTGTTTTTTATGCAGTCATGTGGCACAGAAGTTGTAAAGAGCCCAGTGTAAGCTGGCTGCACCAAACCCAGCACCATCCAAACTGCAAACCTGTGGTGGGGGTAAGAGTGGGGTGAGAGAGTTGCTTGGTTTTTTGTTTTGTTGATTTGTGATTCTATCAATTACCCTGTAAAACATGTGCTAAAACATGCTCAGTCCCAAAGAACAAACGCATTTGTGTCAAATTTCAGGTACTTGTATTCTGCTTGACAAGCATCAGAGAATTGTATAACTACAAAAACAGTAGTTATAGCCAGATTAAAAGCTGCTGTTGTGACACCAACAAGATTTCCGACTATGGAATTCAGGACTGTGTTACCTATTTAAATATTCAATGCACCTAATGCTTTGAATACGCTCGGGTATTTCTCATTCCATTGTTCTACCCCAGATCCCTGGGGTAGATTTGGCTTGCTGCTGTTTCTTTTAGTCGCTACCCCAACCTGGGGATGCAGACTGGAAGCTCCAGAGACAAGGGGCCCTAATGGGGCATCTCACTGGAGTGCAGCAGACACAAATAACAGCATCTGCTCCAAGAGGTACGAGGGTTCTGATTGTTAACATGACACGTTAAAATGACAATATATTTAGGTGCAAAGAAGGTACTTATCTTTGTTAGTAAGAAGTGCCAGAGCAACATGAAAAATATTTAAATTCCAAAGATAAAGAGATCTGAAAAAGGGCAAATGTTTTCATTAATGGTATTCTCTATTGTGTTTATAGGACACTTACCAAGCCTTTGGTAAAAATAAAGCCTCTGTTTTGGTGTTTTTTGTTGTTGTTTTTTAATGCTCACAAATACTGCAATTAATTTAAGTTGCATAACCTATTCCAGGGCCCAAATGTATCCCTGCAGAGACAGAACAATTAATTATGGATGGAGGAAGTATGCCAGAAAAAGCAAGGCTTTGTGAAGGCATTTTGCCTATTTCTGTCATGCTTTCCAGCTGAAGCTTTAAGGAAATAAACTCACTAATACTCTTCCAGCGTCTTTGGCTGACAGCTTGTACATCCCTCCTTGTCTTCAGTATTACGGTCTTGCTCAGGACGAGAGGAAAGTGAGCTGTCTGCGGTCATTACTGTTGCTGGCAACACATTATTCCTTTTCTCTTTTGCTGCACTGCATTTGCAATCAAGTTGGATCGTTCCTCTCGACAGAAAACAGCAGCCCCTTCTGCCTGGTTTTCGGTGTGTTTCTGTTGAAGCAGCTATAATTTGGGTTTTGCGTCTACATTACTGAGTTCTGTCATGGGAGACTCAGGGATGTCCATTTGACTAATATGTTTTGCAGTTGCATGGAATATCTAGGAAAAAAATGAGACGTATTTGAAAAACAGGGATTCATAAAAATTCCAAGAAAGCAATCTGTCACCTACCCGGTCTTCAGAGGAAATAACCACGCTCTGGACAGCTGGGATTTTCAACCTGCAGGATTATACTTAAGTGAGAAGGTGGCCATTATTGAGACTAGAAGAATACATTTTCCTTAACTTGGCTGCTCTTATTAGCATAAAGTATGAACTTTTCCCACATGACCTCATCTGATAACCCAGGTTCTGATAAGCCAGGTGAGAACCATTAGTTTCCGTCGTGCATTCCAAAGGAATATTTCCTTACAATCCAAAATGCAGTAATCTGTTTCACAGTAAGCACATAAATAAGAATGACAGTGAACACCAAATTTATAGCAACAGTGAAACTTCTCTCCAGATAAAGTGCGCTTTTTTTCGCTTTTGAAACTGAGTAAACAAAACCTAGCAGTAGCTGCAGGGGCAGAGGATCCCAAATAACACACCGCTAAACCTCCAATATGCGATTCGTGATTTGAGTGCACCACGCTGTGATCACCTCCTACTCTTTCCAGTCTCTTACAGCAACCTGCACGGTAACGGAAATCAGCAGAACACTTCCAGTCTGCTGCTAATGAGTAAAATTATTTTCATCTTGTCAAAGCGATATAACTTACATGGTTGTGAATTTTCCAGCAGGAAATTACTACTCAAATAACTACAGCCTTTTTTATGATGGCTTACACCAAGAAGAGTGAAGGGCAAGACATAAAATCCAGCACAGGAATACAACCTTTCAGAACTGTTCAGCTCCAGACATTCTTATGAAGGCACCAACATTAGACAACTTGGTGGCTAAGGGTTTCAATATCATGTAGGAGCATTTAGGTACGAAATCATCCTTAGAAGAGCGGGAAAGGAGGCATCTCTCAGGAGCAGGGCTGCATTTAGGCACAACGAAAGGAGGCAGCAGCCCAGGGTTGAAGGCAGCAGCAGCGTCAAAACCCTTCTGGTGTGAGGAGTCGTGGAGCTCTTGCCTACGTCTGCCTGGTGGAGAGAGCTGAAGTTGCCGGTGTGGGTGGCACGTAATTGCTGGGGGAAAGCAGGGCAGTTCCCAGCTTTGCTCCCTAACAACAACACTGAGTCGCCCTTTCTCTGCCCTTTGGCAGTACTGACATTCTTACGTCCTTTCTCAACTCTTTCTTCATATGTGGGCTGTGTTTGCTCTGTTTCTCCCATAGTTATCTTTAAATCCTTGTTAGATAGCATGAAGACTATTTAACTCTCTTAACTGCTGCTTTGAGCTTCTTTCTGGCAGGAATCCTCACTGTAATCGTCCTTTCGCACTGAGAAAAACTGTAGCACATTTTTTATTGCTTATTCATCCTGCAAGGATGTAGAATCTATTACAGCATCCTTTAAAAACTGATCCATGTCCAAATGAAGAAAATAATAAATTGAAAAAGCTTAAAAGCACAATCAAATAGGCCAGAACTGTTGTATAAGAGCAACTTGCAAAAGGTATAAAAACCGACAGTAAATCCTTTTCCAAATGCATCACGAACAGGAAGCGTATCAGAGAATCAGTAGAGTCAATATGTGATTAAGGTTTAAAGGTACCTCCAAAGAATATAAGATCATAGCAAAGCATTATAGAAAAGCTGAATAAATGCCTTACTTCTCTAAAAGAGTTAGGGAAGTTTCCATGCAAGACCCTTTCTTTATGACAGGGTTATTAGAGAATCTGTGACAAATTGAAGGATCGGTAGGAAAGGCTATATATAATTTACACATTATCAGTTTAAATGAACAAGAAAAACAGATAATCACCAGAACAAGACTGTATTCTCCCAGGAGTTCTAAGTGAATATAGCTCAAACTATGATGTATAACCTCTTGCTTAAAAACAGCATTTTGTCTGAGAAGAGCAAGGTAGTAAATGTGTTTCTGATTTTTTTTTTAATGGTTTAAAGAGAGAGTCAAGGATCTACAGACATGGTATCTGGACCAGAGTGAATTAATAAAGAGTGTAATAAAAGAATTAGGAGAGGCAATAAAGATAATGTGTTAAGGAGGAATCAGCATAGCCCTTAGAAAGAGGACTTATGCTTCACAAGTAATTCTGCTGGAGTTCCCCAAAGGAGTCACTGGCACGTGAAACGGGAGAGCCGGCTGATGCCGCCTATTCAGATTTCTAAAACACCCTGTTTTCAGTGCAGTTACTTCTCAAAGACTTTTCAAGAAGCTGAGCACCAATGGCAAAAAAGTTGGCTAAAAGAGGGGAGAAGGAAGGCAGGAGTTAAGCAGAGAGTTTTCACAGGAAAGGCATTTTCCTTCCTTGGGAACTGGCATGGAAACGAAGCTATTCAACATAGTCATACACGATACGATAAAAGTACTGTAATGCAAAGCTTACTGTGAGAAGGGAGGTGATAAAATGTGCTGATACCAAGTTACTTGGGGTAGTAAAGATAAGTGCTGAGCTTGAGGAAGGACTTAATAATACTGAGCAACAGAGCAAGCTGAAACACGGTGCAAATAATTGCAAAAACCTTCCTAACTTAGCATATAAAATGATGGGCCCTGAGCTGGTTATTACCACTGAGGAATGAACTGGGCTGTAATAGTTCCAAAAAGCTGGTGCCTCAATGCTTAGCAAGAGTAAAACTGCAAACAGAACATTAGCGATCATTAGCAAGGGAACCAAGACCAAATCGGAGAACAGCCTCATGCCTTAGTGTAAATCCATCAAGCCTCACAGCCTGGAAACTGTGCAAAAAGGGTGTAGACAAGTACAACAAAAGGTAATTCTAAAAAAAGAATTTTGCAGAAAATTGCCTTGCCGTTCAGAAAGGTGGTGGAGGGGACAGCTGTGTCTCAAAAGGGCACAGACAATGAAAAGGGAGCTAAAAGCTCCTTAGAAACCAAACCTAACAACCAGAAGACCCAAAACAGTCTTGTGATTGTGACCGCTGTGGACATCTGTCCAACAACTGTGCCAAGAATTCAACTAATAAGCAAAAAACACAGCCAGAAATGAACAAAGGAGTGTTGTCTCCTTGGGGAAGCTGTCTGGTACCATGCAGTCTAGCTCTGAAGAGCACATACTCTGTGACAGACATAATACAGATGACTACAAACCCTGACACCCCACTTTACATTGAAGAATGCATTTGAAATGCAGTGTTTTCAAGGCAAGTTTACACATCAAACTGTAATGAGATGATGTGAGCCTTGAATCAGGAATAAGGAAACAAGACAGACATGGGTTGGCGTTTTCTGTGACTCATCACTGGAAGACAATTTTACTATCCATAAATGAACATAACTCTTTACAAGAAACAAAGTTATTTGAACAATAAATTATACCCTAAGACTATGCCCCACATAAGGGGGTGGGGGGCAGAAACAGATACAGTAGAAGATGGATCACTATAAGCAAGCACAAGAGATGCTGTGGAGTTACAGAACAGCGCTGATGCTAGGACCACAGGCTGTGAAACACCGCAATATGAAGTAAGAATATAGAAGGAATTACACCAACCTGATCTTTGAAGCCTATCAGTCAGCTCTATTATACTATCTGTCTGCGTATCAAGAACAGATAACAACAATGGTAAGAAAAAATAGTAGCTGCAAAGCATACAGTTAGTTGAACAACTGGAAGTCTATAGAAAAACTTTTAGAAAACATGTAAGCTACCAAACCACTGGTGAAACAAGGTAACAAAAGTTTCAGTGCAGAATAAAATTGTCTTTGCCTGCAAGGTTTCATTCCTACGGTCAAAAATCTGAAGGGTTTGAGCTGTTCACATCTCAAACTAATTTGTAAACAGTCAGTGCTCGTTTTGTTTCTCCACAGTTTTTTAAAATATTACTATTATTTCTGTTCTTGGTGCAATGATAAGGGAGCTTGCTTATTTTTCCAAGCCCTGTATCTTTCAAAATCAAGCCAAGCACATATTTTCAGTATGACATGAGTTTTCCTTCACCTTGCTTTATATCATCAAGTGTTATGAAGCTTATTTTCCTACTGTTTGTAAAGCAATTTAAAATCTTCTCATGAAAGATACAACATATCCAAGTAATTATTCATTAACTTCTGCCATCCCCATTCAACACTAAATCTTCTCCAGTGCGTCAGAGCAGAGTTATCTGGTGACATATTGAACCACTGAGAAAAAGAAGGCATTTCTCCTCTGTTTCTGCTCACTGATGCCACAAAACATTTCCAGTGATTTTTCCCTCCAGCAGAATGGTGAGAATTTTGCCTTGATCGGAATTGATGTGTCTGCAGATGTAGAAAGACTCTCTGATGCCTGAAAAAGTCTTTGCGATAGCCTCTTTTATTGCAAAACATCACTTTACATTAGGAACAAAGGATAGCAAAACCGAGGTGACAGAAGTTGTTATTTATATTATAAGGCCCAATCATACAGCGTTGCAGCTTCTTGCTCACATAATATCAATGTGCCTCCTTCACTTCAGGCCATGGGTGTACACTGCTAGGAATGCTAAATACTCTCCCCTCGCCGTCCTCACCACTGTGCTTAAATTGCTTGAAAAGACCGCAGGTCTCAGTGGCGCAAAGGATAGAAAACTGCTGGTAAATTCTGCTTCTACAAATAAAGCATCTGAGCCTATGATGTATCCTGCAGAGGTTGGAAATAAACCACACGAAGTATTCCCTATAGCAGCTACAGTTTGACATGCAATCTAGAAATGTTATCTTTTGAGCCAAACTCAGCACAATGTTTGGCTTAGAAATAACAATTATTGTAACCTATGTGAGTCCTGTATCAAGCACAGTGGGTAAGAATCAGTTCCAGATTAAAATACAGAAATTTAAATGTCTGTGTGTGAGCTAGCTGGGTAATTTCCCTTTGCAGCCAGAGGAGTTCCAGGGCTTGATTATAGCTTTCCTGTTGCCCACACATAAATGGCTAATGTTATTTAAGATGCCCTAGAGTATCCGTGACATTGGCTGTGACACAGGGCCTGCGCCGCGGGAGCTGCTGCCAGGGCTGGGTGAGATACCCAAGGCATCTCACTACCCACCACGTGCCTCTGTTGGGGCAGTAGTGTCCTGTGCCTGGTCAGTACTTCCAAAGACCTACTCAGCTTATCCAAATCCCACCCCCACCGCTTCATCAAATTACTGGGATGCATTCACTAGATTTTCATTCGTTATGAAGGAAGCTTGCTTTGCAAATAAGATGCCTCCACTTAGCTGCCCCATTTAAGGTATATTAATCTGACTACCACTCAAAGGCCTTAATTCAGATGCCTAAATATTTGCATTTTATGCCATTTGAGATGCCTTAAGGTATCCTGAACTTTCACACGGAGCTGCCAGGTATGACATAGGAGCTACGAGGCACCCATGTCCTTGGAGCTGCGGCTGCAGACATGGCCCTACAGCTCAGAGCCCCCCAAATGACACTTGGTGCTCATGTTTAGGCAACCAGAAGTTCCACAAGTCTGTGTGCTCTCTCTCCTTTCCTCCCTATTACAAATCAATATAGCTGATTTACAAGAACCACATCAAGCCTAGGTTCTGCTGCTGTGCTGAAGGTATCGTGTTAGCCACTTCCTCCTCTATTTTTTTGTTATCTCTGTGGCCCATGCAAAAGGTCCCTCCACTGCATCCTCCACTGCCACAGTGGTCAGAGAGACTGAGGTGAAGGTCATGTTCTCATGGTCTCATGCAACCTCATGGCTTTCTGGAACATCAAAGGCTTGGTTACCTCCTTGCTGAAGACATCTTCAGCTTGTCATGGGATGAGTCAGTACACCCAGCAGCACTCGCAGGCAGCTCACTCAGATGAATACATTAACATCCTGAATTCCTTGAACTCGAGTGGGCACTGCTTATCACAGAAATGTTTTTTCCTCACAGCTAAAACCATGCATACAGGTATGGATGGTCTCAGCAAACAACTACCGAGCCCTTGTGTCTTCTGGGTTGCAAGTGACTCAGGTCCTGCTATGCGTGGCCTTTCCCCAGGAAGCACATTCATAACAGGGTTGTTTTATAGCCTGCCAGAGACAGGTTTTCATAACTGGTTGCCATGGGGTGGGCAATTGCTAGAGTATGGCAGAAAAGAGACCAAAGTTATGAAAAAGTTGGGAGTGAAGTTAAGAAAGCAAGAAGAAATTTTATACATGCATTAGGAAGAAAATGAGCCCTAGCTATTGTAGAAGGCCCATTAGTCAAAGGAAATGATAAAACTGTCAACAGCGATTCAGAAAATGCAGAAGTACTTAAGGGTTTTCGTTTATATTTGGAGGGAGGGATATGATGTACCCACATCACATGAAGATGATGAACTGCAGTCAAATCAGCAAATAAGTCAGGTGATGGTAAAATGCATCTCTTGGGATAAGCACTGTTATACCAACCAGCCTGCATTGTTTGCTCCCAGGAATTGTAAAAAAAGCAGGCTACGGAGTACCTCTGGCCTATCGATATTTTTTGATATATTTTGGCATTAACAATATCAAATGCAGCAGGAGTGAAATTCCAAACGACTGGAAGAGTGCAGCTCTTGTGCCAACATTAAAACCAAGCAAATACACTGCGGGGGAGGTCTGTGCAAGAAAAGATTTAAATTTGTCAATCTCAGCAGAATGGTGGAAAAACAGATAAAGAATTCAATGAAAGCATAGGTAGGTATTCAGTGTTTCAAGCTTGACATCCTGATACAAATGTGGCATTATAAAATAATGCCCAAATAACCCAAATGGTGCACAGATTCATAACTAGCTGAAAGATTTCAACATGACCTCAGTGGGGATCATCATCAAATGGTCTGTTTCTAGCAGGGTTTTATGCTGGACTAACACTACTGAATATTTCCATAATTGACATGGAAGTAAAAAGAAAAAAAAAGTATAAATTTGCAGATGACACAAAGATGGAGTCCTAAATAAAGATAAGCCCAAGATACTAATATTAGTGGTATGGACCACTAATACATACAGAGTGGAACAAACTAGCTAAGGAAGCAAATTTTCCTTCTGTTGATGTTAGGCGATTAAGAGCAGTTGCCGTTCTGGTAAGGACGCCTCAGGTAAGCACAAAATGTGCTACACTCTCCGCTAGCACCAATTATCGTTTAAACAAATACAAGTTATTCCTTACCCACCTTTCTGACTGCGTCCTGACATTTACATGAACATTTGCACAGAATTACAGCTATCATTGAAAACTCAGAGAAACTTCCCTAGAATGTGTTTTCTTACCTGCCCTCCAATCTTTGTTATGCTTTGTGGGGCACCTGAGGCCTTGAGAAATCTCCCTGAGAATTTCCTTGTCTAAATCGAAATTCATTATCACCTTTCAGACAATTTGCTACAAATTCCTAGAGATTTCTCTAAGCCAGATTAGGTGTCATGGAAATGACGCCTCGGCACCGGCGTGTCCTTTTCACCACCGTATCTGACTGCAATGCTTTCCAGCCGGTGAACGGCCTGCGAGTCAGCAGGTCATACAGCATCCCAACCTCTGGTGAGGGTGCTGCACCGTTGGCCGATAAACAGCCAAAAGGACACATCCCCTATTTTCTACAAAGGCATCCCTTCTCCCTGGCGGCAGATGGACATCCGGTGCCTCTTCTTCCAGGACTGTGGTAGAGAATCAGTTTCTCCCTCTCCGCTCCTTCAGGCTTCCAGTTCACTGACATTTGTTACGGTTTTTCGCATAGATTTCAGCACAGTTTGGTATGCTTTATTCTTTTCCCTGGGCCTTCTCATGCTTTTTCACTCCAGGGCTCCATAATCTGTTTCTAAATTGTATTTTATGTTTTTAAAGGACAGCTAGGAGACAAAAGAGGGAGAATTATGCATAAGTAGTCATCCTCCTTCAACCCTTACATAATTGATCATAGCTTTGATGAACAGTATTTCACTTTCTTCCCTCTATGTTTTATATCCATGTGACGATAACCCATTTAGAAATATCTTTCTTTCAGCCTACTTTTTAGTCTGCTTTGTAGACTGTTTAATCTTCTCACTGGAATGTATGTTTGCCAACACTGACAGCTACATTAGAAATAATGCATAAAATACTCTTTTGTGCTGGTATTGCAAAATAGAAGCCATCTCAGAGCAGCATTAAGGAATTTTCATATTGAAAGTAATTTAAAAATAGATGTGATCTAGATCATCTAGGGTGGGAAATACAAATTCTACCGGTAGATAACATGGGGAAAATTGTGCCTTTTTTACTTGTAGATCCTATACAAGGGGTCCCCAGAGCATATAAAGATACGAGTTAGCAACGGCATATGCAAGCAGTAAGGGTGCTACGAAGTGATTGATTTGTGGCACAGGGAATATATTTACAGAGACAATGTACTACTGTGTAGAAATATCAGAGCTGGCTCTGAACAAACTGGCTCTGAAAGGAGAAGCAGACTGACTGCATTATTATTGCTTTCCATCTAATTAGCCCGGCCAGCCGAGAGCTCTGCGATGCCCCTCATACTGCGTTACTGCGCGTGCCCTCCGAGAGCAGCTCTGGTAGCACTGCTTCACAACCTGCTGCGCCACAAAGGCGTACATTCACTGCTGCACATCAGGTCTCTAGAAGGTATAGAGTGCCTATAAGGAGAAACCCTGTCACTGGAGGGAATACAGCATGGAGGCTTGGGTTCCTGCGGCAGGAGGATGGTAGGTTTTACAGGCAGTGTCGTACGGTGAAGAGCGCGCAGAATCCCACGGGCACAAACCGGAGCCCAGGTGTCCAGTTCCTGTTCCCAGGGTCTCCTCTCATGAGCGTCTGTACAACAGGGGTTTGTATCATCCCAGATGATGCACAAAAAAAGGCTTGAACCAGATTTCCCACAGTGTCATTGGGAACACTGCCATCACCACTGCTGGAAAAGAAAATATTGGAATGAAAGCTTCTAGGTGTCTGATTTCAGAGGAGGCCGGTGGATTTATATCCTACATGGAAGCAGTTGTGTCCCGGTAACACTGGCTGCGGTGCCCAAGGCCGGGTGTGTTTCAGGACACATGCCTGTCGGCTAACGTGAGGGGTTCACGCGCTCCCAGAGCCGTGAACTCACTCTTTGCCTCCTGCTCACCAACAGAGAGGTGCTAAGCCTGCCAGTCAAAATACCTCCCTGCAGTCTGGCCTCGGGCCGTCCTTTGCCTCAGGCTGACCTCGGCAAACCCTTCCCGGGATTTCCAAACTTGCAATATCACACAGACTGTCCCTGAAAGCTGGGAACTGCTTCGTGGGGACACCTGGGGTTCAGGTGAGGTTCCTCCTCACCTTGCCACATGCCAG
Organism: Phaethon lepturus; assembly: GCF_000687285.1. Taxonomy (NCBI): domain Eukaryota; kingdom Metazoa; phylum Chordata; class Aves; order Phaethontiformes; family Phaethontidae; genus Phaethon; species Phaethon lepturus. Next base: position 10,556 of record NW_010539476.1, on the reverse strand, counting down.
AGAGCCTCCTCATTGCCATCAGCCGCTGGGAGATGCTGCTGCTTCTGCTGACCTCCACAGCACCAGCTTTCAAACTGGCCTGTGCTCTTCCTGTGGACAATACTCTCTTACCCTTGGGTATTTCAGACCAGCATAAGGGAAGCTGAAAACTTGCTTGGGGTGTTCCATTGTTAAGGATCTTTAAAATGAAAATTAAGATTAGGCAGCTACTTTGAAACCACCCTTGTCTCTAGAGAGATGTAAAGAAATGGGAAGTAAAAATATGTACTTAGAACATTCAAGCCAGACAACAAAATAAAAAAATGTTGATAAAATATTTGTGAAGAACAGAAAAGAAAAATGCTTAATCAACAACAAAATTTGCTTCCCGTATCCACTCAATCACTTGCGGATATTCCTTGACCCCCATGATTGGGAACTCTGCTGTCCTTTACATTTCACGTTGGAGGATACATTCCTTGGAGAGAACCAGAAAAGGAGGTATCTGTTACAATCGGTCTTATCCCCAGACACTTACAGGAATTCCCTTTCCATGCAATTTGTTGCTGCAAAACTTCACTTCTAATCCATTTTGAAAGGTATTTTGACGTGCCTTCTTCAAGCCCGTCAGCAGCATTGCCCGGGAGGTGCGAGTGTGACTTTGGCAGAGAGGTGCCATCTCCTGCCAGCAGCCCTGACAGTGTGAAGTCAGGTTGCCCCAGCTGGTGACAGGACATGCAGCGAAGGGAGTGGAAGTGGGGCTAAACCCACCTCTTTCAACACCACAGTTAAAGATTTCTCACTCTTATCCCTTGCCCAGCACTATGCACCACTACTTCCATAAGTAATTCTATACCTCTATTCCCTAAGGTTTATGAATTAGCTGCGTCAACTAAAACTTAGGTTTTATACCTCCATGTAACTTGAGAGACTTACTTGACATAAATATATAAATGGGATTAAAGTACATGCTCATTATTGTCTTTTTTTACTCAGACCAGACCAAATGATAATCTGCTGTTCTGCAACGATAATGTTTAGAGGAAACCAAGCCCCAAAGTCTATCTTTGAGGGATTTTGCAAAAACCCTCTGCATGCAGGGATCTCTGACTTCACCCAGAAGATAACCTCACAGATAAAGCACAAAGAGATATTTCACAGAAGCATTAAGGTTGGAAAAGACCTTTAAGATCATCAAGTCCAACCATCAACCCAATACCATGATTTCTATCAAGAAAAAACAGTTCCCCCCTTGGAGCTTTTGAAACCTTTCCAACTGTTCAAAATACCACAAAATCAGATCCATTTTGCTACCATTGTGAACAGGAGATTCCCTCACCTCTGATATAAGCAGGTGTAAATCTGTGGTTCCTAATAAGACTGGAGATAACACAGCTGCTGTACCAAGAAAAGTGTATGTCCCCTGCATGGAAGTGTGTACCTTGACAGAAACCAAGGAATACTTCTACCACTACTGCCTTTCACATCCACTGTAGCTGTCAGTGAAATGAGCTCCCACCCCAACCCGTGTGCTGTATCTGATGACACATGCTGAGACCATCTTCAGACCTTTGAGCCGATGCAGCCAACTCAAAGCCTGTAGGAGCTGTAACCCACAAACCAAGACCCCTTGAAAATCAAAAGGCAGAAAATCTGAGTAAAAGAGTGAGGAAAAGTGGTGGGAGAGAATAATTCAGAACTAAATGATGGTGACCAGGCAAGATCAACCCACCTGGTGCCCAGGTATGAAACATCATATCATTTACAGGATGTAAGAGCCACGTACTGACCGCAGAGGTTGGCTGTCCAAAGAAACCAGACTGAATGAACAGCAACCTTTCCTGAAATGACCAGAATTATGCCACAAGATAGGGGAAATTTAGTCAGCCTATTGTCAAACTATCTAAAAGCACAAGAGAGTGGGAAATGCTTTCAGCAGAGTTGGGGGTGGAGGGGAGAAAGGTGAAGGAGTCTGGAGACAAACTGATCTTTGTCCTAGCTGCTTAGGGCCAGGGCTTTAGAGACTGAATTATCCTCATCTCTTAACAGATGATCCCTTCAGGTTACACATCAAGAAGATAGGCTGGGCACTACTTCAGTATGGGCTCTGTTGGCGGGAGGCTTTGATGTCCACTGTCGATCCAATGCTTTTCAGAAGGCACTGCTATCATTAGAAAAAATTTGCCAAAGGGAAAAAAAACCAGCAAACCACATAAAACCCCCTCACACACAGGGAGGAGAGCCTAGCTAAAGGCATACCTCATGAAATTATTTAGAAAACTGAGACTGAGGTCAGTGGAGTTATTCTGCACTTCCACCATCACAGCTGTGGTAGGAGTTCAGCCTTCAGTCTTTGGAAAGCTGAAACACTATCTTGTTTCAAAGGGAAATCACTGAAACTCAAGCTGTAGGGTTTTGTATCATGACACAGACAGAAAGGCCAAACAAAACAAATATCAGAACAGTTCTTGAGAGTCAGCAGAATCTAAATTATATTCTTCCCTTATTAATTCAAGTTTATTTTAACCCTCTTTCCTCCCGACTTATTTTTCTCTAGACAAGAATGCTTATAACCAGCACCTTTTAGTCTTACTTCTGTTTCAGTTCCAGTTGAGGCCAGTTTTAATAATCCCTAATTATTTGGTGGCCTTGAACTGCTTCCCAGAAAAAAAAGTAAGTCTTAAAAATGGGAAGTCCTGTGTTAAGATGTCTCCGTAACCTATTTTCTGCTCAGGCACCAGACATTTGGGTTGGACTAGATGATCTTTAGAGGTCCCTTCCAACCCAAACCATTCCATGGTTTTCTTAGCACCCTGTTTCCACTTCTCTCCATCTTTTCCTCAGAGCTGAAGGAGAGTAACTGTGGTTCTCTGCCCTTCCCATCCCCACCTAGTAGACGTGTGTCTGCATGCAGACGACACAGCAGCAAAGAGCACACACACACACGGACATCGGTGGAAGACCACACAAGCATAACCCCACAGCCGTGTGCGGGGACACGCAACGGGACTGGTAGTGGGAAATCGAGGCGGAGGGGTCCGCCGGGCTTTAGGGGCAGTGCTGGCAGTAGCCGTTTTGCGCGAGCGCCGGCCTCCTCCTGCCAGCAGCGGTTACCGCTGGGGCTCGCTTCAGGCGAGCGCAAAACCCCCACACCAGAAGGGTCGCTGCCGAGGGGCGCGGAGCAGCACGGCGGCGCGGCGCGGAGCGGAGCAGCACGGCGGCGCACAGGGCAGGTCATGCGGGGAGAGAAAGCCGGGGGCAGAAGGGAGGAGGACGCAGCGACACAGCAGCTCCGCCGGTGCCACCCGTCCCTAGGCTGAACGGGTCCCTGCTGGGAAACACGAGCCTTCGCCGAGCTCTTACCCCGAGAGGGCTTTCATTTCCTGCCTGTAATCGACAGAAACATAAAATTAAAGGTTCGGTGTCAGTTAAAGGTTAAAAAAAAAAGGCTGTTGAAGCTGCTTTGCAGGTCAGGTTTGGGTTTGGTTCAGTTCGCTGTTAAAAATACTGGTTCCACTCAGTGAAATTTCTCTCTGAAGCCCCAATAGCTTTAGAGTGCCTGGGTGCCTAAACTGGTCTTAGACTAAGCCCCTAAGGTTACACAGCATGAGGCCAAACACAGCCTCAACTCACATCACATACAAGTGAGACTTGTATGTCTATGAGACTTTAGTACTTTTGGAGGGACTTGAATACACGGAAATGGTGGTAGAGTAAGCAAGGATGAGTTCAGAGAGAAGTGTCTACTTCACTCTGCATGCAAGGGTGGAAGGGTCCTCATGGGGAACGAGCGCAGGGTAAAGAGCAGATTATCATTTCTCTCCTTAATTTACTGTGTACTAGTTTTCTGCCATAAATTCTCCTTCTTGCTGCATAAAAATACATGCCATGCTTAAACCACATTTTTAAACAAGTGATTAAGTCAAGAGAAGCACTAGGTCCTCCTGTGGCACCCTGGATTAAGCATGTAACATACACTGTAAAAAATATAAAACGTAGGTGTACAGTATGCAAGCTTTACTAATAGGTTCCATTCAATTGTTATTATGAAAAAGGAAATGATCAACACATAAAGCACTTTTCATTTGTTTCCCATATTCTTCTTCATTCTCAAAAGTGACTCACAAACAATCGTCACAGCCCACACACATCCACCTTTTAAAAAAAAAAAAAAAAGGCAAGAGCCCAGATTTGACCCGTTGGCCTCACTTCTATTATTTGTAGTGACACTTTTTATTTTTGGACTGTGCCTTTTAAATTTGAGCCTAAAAATAGCAGCCACCCCCAGAGTACCCTTTGCGTAGGGGGAATGTTTTGTACACAAAACTGTCTAAGTCCCTTCCTCATATCACTCACTCCGCCTACACCTCTCGTCTTCCAAGACAATTTGCTGTGAAGATTAGCACGACGTATAAAGCAGAAGCCCAGGTCTTGGTTAGTGGTGTTAATATGAGGAAGTTCAGTCGAGCATGTTAACTTTTGACTACTCGTTTCACATTGCAACTAACAGGGCGGTACTTTACAGCAGTTAGGTCCTGTCCTGGAAATAGGTATGCGAGTGAACAGTTTATTCATTTCAATAATATTATCTAAATCAAAGGTATTATACATATATTTATATGGGAATGTCCTGACTAGAGCGTACGAATTTTCCACCAAGTTCTCTAGCAGTGCTCACCATTAAATACTTCCACCATCAGATGGAAAATTAAAAAATAACTTCCCTGCGAGCAAGTTTCCATTGCTAGATACTTCTTTCATGCCCTGAAGTATTTGAGTATCTCCAAAAAAAACCCCATCCCGTCTAATACCGTGGCATTTGTTTTCAGTATTAAGGATTCTGAGCACTGACTCCTGCTGCACTATTGGCCTCAGTGAAATCCTGAGGCAGGTACGAGCACATGAACCCAAGAACAGGTTATTGTGATAATCTGGCCTGTCACCTGCTCAGCACTATTTGCCTATGTACCCCATCCCTGTGACTAATCGTTTCCATTGCCTGCTTTATAACTCTCTTTATATCTTGAATTCTTTAGAAATGAGCAAAACTACAAAGAACATGCCAGCTGAAGCCATTCCCTTGACTGTGGCACCGTATTTTTTAGATGAATCCAAGGATTTAGGTAATTTTTCTGGCTGGTGCTCCACACTGAGGTACCTTTTTCCATAGTCAGCCTAAGGTTACATCTGGAGTTAATTAGTAAGTGATGACAATGACTATAGGAACTAATAGCATAAATTAATAGTTTAAATTATTCCTTCCCCCGTGATAACCTGAAAATTTCTTTGGCCATCACGTATCCCATTCATCTCGATGAGTTGGGTTCCTCTGCAGTTCTCCCTAGCACTCCTAATTGTGTTTAATCTAAAGTACATGTTTTTGCCATTTTACCTAATGTCTCTTTTCCTAAACTGCCACAAAAGAGAAAGCTAAAGAACCTGATCCACCTGAGCTTAGTGCAGTATCACATCGGGAGGCACCAACAGGACTTCGCTTACTCTCCTTTATCATCTCCCAGCACACCTGAAATGCAGGGGCGGTCTGCTGAGCCCTGTATCCGCAGGGGAAGCATCTCCTATTGGCAAGAGGCATTAGCTAAGCACCTCAAAAGGGTTCTCCATGAAAGGAGAATCCCTTGATAGCTCTTCTGATCCACCACAGGTGAGGTAAGGAGATACTTCAGAAACAGCTCATTGCTTCTAGTCTAATACCACTCACTGGTAGCAGAAAGAAAGTCAGGTAGTTTTTCCAATATCTTTGAGTATATGTGAAATGTGATTCAGGGGAAGTTCACAGCAAGATAACGATGACTGAGTTCTTGGGGGAATGCAATGTTTCACTATCATACTGAGAGTATTTTTTCCCCTTCATTCTCTCTCCCTCTCAAAAAAAAATCAACCCCTGTCACTCTGTTTTTCATTCTGTTGGAGGACAGAAAGTTTGCATTTTCTTTTTAACCTGCTCCTGTTTTCTGTAACATCCTGCATGTCATTCTCTGGTCCCCAAGAAATGTGAATTCCTGTGAATGTCATTTCTAGTTAGGAAGAATGAGAACTGGTTTTCCAATATCTGTTCAAAACTTTTATCAATGTTCTGTGTTGATGAAGGATGGTTTACCAGAAGGAATAAAACTGACACATTTCACTCTTGAGAAAATGATGCAACTTTACTCATTTTCTAATGAGAGCACCCATTGTCAGCTCAAAATAAATGCTATTTTGAAAAAGAGCATCTGAGCTCTATATCAAAATGTCCATGTGTGTCATACAGGAAAAAACACCAACACTGCCCTTGCACATTAAACAACATTTTTTCTGGCAGTTGAAATAGGACCCACTCTGTTTCTAAAGCTCTTCGTTTTGAATTTTTCTGATATAAAGTCTTTCAGCTGGAGTTTCCCCAGCTGCCAGCTGCTATCATTACACACAGGCCATAATGGGAACCTTCTGCTATCTGTATATTCTGGTAGTGGCTAAACCTGGTACAGTTACTTCTCCCCAAACTTGCCTGCTCTGTGTCCTCATGCCCCCTGATGTTTGGCGGGAGCTCAGTTCCGCAGGAAGAACAATATACTGACATAAATATATTGATTTATCTAGCTGGGCCTTGAAGCAGTGTTACTGAATGTAACTGTTCCACGTGAACAAATAATATCTGCTAGAATTGTGCTGGCTCTGTACAATACTTCTTACCTTAAGACCATGATTTCAGCCCCATAATTAGGTCAAGAACTGGGCTGGCAAGATTAGGATAAGATGAGGGTTTAAGGTTCAGGTTCACAAGGGCTATGATATAGGGCTAAGGGTGGACGTGGAAGACTTTACTAAGGTAATGGTGGGGCTTGTGCCAATATGACATCCCTGTCTATTTTTAGGTCTTCATTTTACATAAGTTTGGATGTTAGGATCAACTCTAAGATTTTTGTTAGGAAAAAGTTTAGGTCAGCAGGGGCTGATGAAGAAAGCTCAGTACTGGACTGAGGAGAAGCCCTTGCTAAATTTAGGACGGGTGCCAAGAGAAGCATGAATCCAACACTAGCACAAGTTCTTCCTTAGCTTTAACAGAGCCCTTCCAGCCTCATAAAACCAAAGACGCCACAACTGTGATCAAACATTGCAACCTTTGCCAGATCCAAAAGTAAATAAAACTCACTGACCTTGCTTGCCTGTTCCTCTTTCCATCATCTAAATCTTAATCTTAACTTTCTTCCAGCAGACCCAGCCATTCCCAGACCCAGATCTGGTTCAGGTTGTCAGTCTGGGTGGCAAATTTAACTTCAGGACATGTTTTTGTCCCATCCTGAATTATAACCATCTGTGTGATCCAAACCCCAATTTAAGTTAGTCCTAAATTTAATCTTACTGGTCCCTGCCAGCCCCAGATCCCAATGTTAAGGAGGGCTGATATAACAGACTTTGCACAGTGTCTGAAAGGAGTTGATAAGCTAATTTAGGATTGGTGTTAAAATTACAGTTTTGGGCAGCAAAGACCAAGGACTTCTGTTTGTGGTTGCCTCCAGAAGAAATCTGTCTGGCATAACATGGGCCACATCACTAATTTCAGATCTTGGGCTGGCAAAGGTCATGAGAGTCCAATAGGTTGAAGAGTCTACAACTGCTGGAGTATCTCCTCTTCCAAAATCAGGCAACAAGCCCACAAGTCATGAGTCTATATGCTTCTGGCTGTGAACATTAAAGGCCTCTTCTGTGGTATTTGGTATATACACTCATATAAACAAACTTCATGGTGAGACAGCCCAGGAATAAAATCTAAGTGATAGAATACTTCTCTTCTTTTTAGTAATTACAATATTATTTTTTAAAATTACTTAGAAAAATACAAAGGTTATGAAGTCCAGGCCTCAAAAGCTGGGAAACATAAATGAAACTTAATTCCTTAAATTCATTAAGTGCATGCATGCAAGTGCATTACAATTCAGCCTTTAATTGCATGGCAACATAGTGGTTTTGCTCGTGTTACTGAATGCATTGGGTGAATATTCCTCCTTGATATGGGAAGAAGTGTACCAGGGCTGGGTAGTGAATAATGGTATAATTAGTAGAGTCCCTACCTTAAAAGTTGAAAAAATTGTAAAATTTCTAGTGAATGAGGAAAATTATCCCAGAAAGGAGAAATAAAAACATTCTGATTAAAGAAAATAGAGAATTTGAACATGAAAAACACTGTGCTAACTTATGCTAAAAAAATATTATAAATGTTCCAAACCATTAATACAAAATGATGGTCATCTGACACTTAATATCCCTAGACTAGAGAACCTAGCTGTAGGTCAAAGATAACACTACTACCTGAATTCACAAGAGTGTTATGAGGACAATTCATTTTAATTGGTGACTGCAGATTAATTCAGGTATCACGAAGACAGAAGCATAAGAGTGCCTGCAAAGAAACACATCAATACTGAGCTGTATGTATTAAAAAAGTGTTTGCAAGACGAACATTGGAAGAAACACTGACAAAGTACACACTCTCATCTTATGGGAAAAAATAGCACATAAGAAAAGAATTTAAAAACCCACCCACATTTTTTTTTGTGCAGGTATTTTGATATTTAAAAAAAAAGACGACATAAAACTGTTCCAGGAAATTGCAAAGACATAAAATCTAGATATCAAAGTTAGCAACCAGTCACTCAAGCTCAACCAAAAAAAAAATCAAAAGTAAAAATAAAGCATTGAGACTATCTGCATGCTTAAAATAAGACAGGCTCATTTTCCTGTGCTGAATTTGGATCTGAATGAGGACTCAACGGAAATAACAGAAGCTATTGCACATTTTCACACCGTAGTGACATCATCACATAAGCTGATGAAATGCTTCAGTGCCCAGCACTTGTGGTTTGATGTGCCTCACTTAAACCGCTGGTCCAGGTCAACAGTCTCATGAAATCACAAGCACTCTTGGTCATGATCCTTTCCAAAGTAATTTTCTTTGCAAAAAAGATCAAACAGGAACTTCAGTCATTCACATGAACACGCTTCATCTGTAATACCTATGAGAACAAGACTAGAAGCTACTACGTCTGTTTTAAATAAGATTTAACTTCTCTGCTTCCTTGTGAGGGCAATAATACATTCATTGTCCCTACTCCTGAAAGTGGTTGTTGTAAGGACTAATTAATGTCTGCTAAGACTGAGAAAATTGCTTAATAAAACTGAATTCCTGAGGGGCTTATGGCTATGATTTGCTCACTCAGGACTTTCATTAAATAATAACAAAAAGCTACAGAATGTGTTGGATATTAAACCAGGCTTTAAGGAAGGACAGGGTCTGCAAAGTACAGCATTGAGCATGGACACTAGTTGTGAAAAATGTAGGGAGGGATGGCTTTCCAGCTGCGCCCAGAAATTGGAGCAGTTGGGAATGTATCAGGAATTTTTACTTTCTGTTTGTTACAAAACAAAACAAACCGATCATTCAATAAATATTAAATGTATCAGTGAGAAAAACCACATTTTATATGTTTAGTTACTATGATGAAATATGTTCCAGACATAGACAGCTTCTTCAACCTTCCAGTCTACAGTAAGGATGAGAGTTGCATACAGTCCATGGAAAATTCTTTACTATAAATCTCACAGAGGTGGCTCCATAGCCTCATACACAAAATGCTCTTGCTATTCTAACATGTGAGAGCATTCTCAGGCAAAAAGCAATAGAAATTTAGTATAGGGAAAATTTACTAAATTTTATCCTTCTGTGGAGTACGTAGAGCTGCTTTAGTCCTACCTAATACATGGATTTGACAGTGCTGTCTCAGAAAAGTAGAAGTAACTTTCAGCAGCAATCCCACCCTAATATGTTCAAGACATAAAGCATAAGGTTCCTGAACTCCATTTCACAATGCACTGAGTTGACTTTAAATTGAAAAATCAATATGGATGACAAGCAAATCCTGTGATTCTTTGGTAGCAGTAGTACAGTGAGCCCCAAGGAAACCCATTTATAAACTTAGACATCATTATGCTAGATGCTATACAATCATAAATAAAGGTTCCTGTGTTAAAGAGTTTCGTATGCAAGTGCAACATGAAACACAGCAGGATAAAGAGAGGAAACACAAGAAAACAAATCATACACTCACTGGGTTGAAAGGGACCTTTAAAGGTCATCTAGTCGAACCCCCCTGCAGTGAGCAGGGACATCTTCAACTGGATCAGGTTGCTCAGAGCCCCGTCCAGCCTGACCTGGAATGTTGCCAGGGATGGGGCATCTACCACCTCTCTGGGTAACCTGTGCCAGGGTTTCACCACCCTCATTGTGAAACATTTCTTCCTTAGATCTAGTCTAAATCTGCCCTCTTTTAGTTTAAAACCATTACCCCTTGTCCTATCGCTACAGGCCCTGCTAAAAAGTCTGTCCCCACCTCTAAGTACTGGCAGGCTGCAATAAGGTCTCCCCAGAGCCTTCTCTTCTCCAGGCTGAACAACCCCAACTCTCTCATCCTGTCTTCAAAGGAGAGGTGTTCCATCCTTCTGATCATTTTTGTGGCCTCCTCTGAACCTGCTCCAACAGGCCCATATATTTCCTGTGCCGAGGGCTCCAGAGCTGGACG
>NW_010539475.1:0-1881 GCF_000687285.1 Phaethon lepturus | reverse complement strand
TTACTTTTTAAACAGAATCAATTGCTTGTTTATTATATGATATGTACCACAATAGAAAAGATGTAAATGTAAAATCACATTCTCTTGCCCAACATTGTGCACTTGTTGACTTTCTGCATTTTTCCAGTCTACAATAATGACATGGTTATCAACTGACCTGGATATGTATGTCTGGTTGGCTGTCTGACTCCATATATATTAAGCTCCATCTTAACACACGTTTTATAAATAGACATATACATATGTTGCTCCTTTTTTCCTATCCAAAAGATTGTTTCAGATTATTCAGACCAATGGGAAATGTGTTTTAATTTCTGATCTAAACTTGATCTCGCCAAATCTATGCCTCTGCCTCTTGTCCTAGCCCTCTGCTGTGGACAGTGCTCCTTTTTCTCTCTTGTATTTGCTGGCTGCGAGCTGATCCACTCTGACTTACATTGGCTAATCAGAGAATCATTGCAGTGGAAGGGCATCCCTGGAGATCATCTGGCCCAACTCTCTGCTCACAGCAGGGTCAGCTAGCACAAGTTACTCAGAGCCATGACCACTCAGGTTGTAAATATCCTCTTTCAGGGCTCCTTCACTCGGGTGACTCGGAGCCTGTTTGATCAGTTAGTAGACTCAGATCCTTTTCTTCCATTGTTTTCAGACAGAATAATCCCATTTTAGGTTAGACATTTTCATCAGTCCCTGTGTACACGTATCTGAGAATCTGTAGCGCTCAGTTTCATCGTGTTTTTCTTCCTCTAATCCAGCCTTATAGTGGAGTTCCTCCTGGCAGAATTCTTCCTGAAGAAAAATCAAGATGATTTTGTTTCTTGGAGGAGAACAAGTGATGAGTGTGATGGTGGGACTGGACGGAAGGCAAGCTGGGAAGTGAGTGTGGAAGAGGGAGGAGAGGAAGTGCCTGTGGATAAGGTGGCTATTAAGCGTGGCTTCTATTTCTGTGGTGAATTCTTAATGGTCTGCCTGCTCACTATAGCTATGCATCTCTGATCAAGCCTTTGATGTGTGATGATGGGTCTCTGGTGTTAACAATGCTGCCTAGGTCTATGTGTAATCCTACACACCTTTTTTATCTGTGCCAAAATTACTAGTGTAAACAAGTGGGGTCCTGCAGCTGGCAGTCTGGCCCTGGATGAACTGCATTAGAGGCCCTCTTCATACCTGGTGACTTGCCTGTCAATGCTACTCTAATCATAAACAGTGGTGTAAGGAGATCCTCATGCTTGCATGGGCTCTGCTGTAGCCATTGCAGTGACATTTTTCCATTGTCACAACTGTTTTTAAAAGTAATCACAAAATCTTTTTCTTGGTATTCAGTCAGTTTCGCTGGTCTATATTTGTGTATGATGATTATATCTTCCTTTTTCATCATATATGCTTTAGTATTATATTGCTGGAGCTCAGGAAGTTTAGGTTTGAACAGAAGACAAAAAAAAAAAAAGCTGACAGGGTAAAAAAAAAGCCCTTCTTCCCCTGTGCCTGTCCCATATTACTATTTAAAATCTTGGTTGTTCTTGCCAGCCCTTTGGTCTTGAATTCATCATTTTCTCCTCTAGCTCTCTTCGTCAGTGTTCTTGGGTTTTGTTTCCCCTTCTTCCTTTAATATTGCTTTTTGAATATTTTTCCTTGTGTTTGGGGATGCTGGGAAACACTCAAGTAGTTTAAGATCCTCTGGGAACTTTTTAACATCAAGAGTCCTCCTCTTCCAAGGCTCATCTGAAATCTTCCTGTCTGAGCTGTAGCTTCCTCATACAGCTGTATTTTTCCTGGGTTGTCTGGCAGATGCTGGCCAGCAAATGTATGATCTCTTGCATGCTGTGATGCAAATTTACTTTCCTGCTTTTCTTTGAAACAAGGATCTAAAACAATTACAAG
>NW_010539474.1:0-1818 GCF_000687285.1 Phaethon lepturus | reverse complement strand
GCGGGAGCCGGCCAGCCCCCGGCACGCTCCCTCAGCCCCCGCAGCACCGGGGCACGTCAGCACAGTGCCTCTCCCAGAGCCTACTTTTCCGGTTTTCCCCCAAATATATTCAAATTCATTGTTATGAAGTACAATTATGAAAATGTATTCTCCACCCCAAGCTCTGAAGCGTGGAAAAAAGGCTGTTAAGTGCTGAAATATTTACTTTGCTTTTCCTGATTAGGAGCTGGTAGCGAGCAGCATTCAGCTTTACTAAAACGGGAGCACTCATACGGTCTCAGCTAAAAGGCAAATTCCCTTTCTGCTCTGTCCCACACAGTAAGTTCCAATTAGTGAGAAATATCACTCAAACACTAGCCTTGCTTTGTTTAAAAACAAATCATGTATAACCGCTGATAAGAGTTTTAAAACAAAACCAGTGGTTGCTATTTGCATAAGACGTACAAATTAAGTGCACTACGTGCAGTCGTAAGAGAGGCACAAATTGATCAAAATCTCCTTTCAGAGCTGTGCAGACATTGAGACCAATATTGCTGAAGCGAACGGCTGAATGAAACGGGCTTTCTTAAAACCAGCGTGGGTTTTGCCTCCTTCTGCCAGACACTGGCTCGCTCTTTACCCTGAATCCTCACAGTTCATATTTTAAACCTCTTGAGCAACTTATCTTTCAGTATCTCTCTTTGGAGACTCTCATACATCATGGCTAATTCTACGCTGCCAACACCCAGAGAGGATTTTGCAGCTCAAGCCTGGTGTTACGGTCTGGTGAATGGCATGAAGAGAATGGCCAAGTCTTGGGTGGCATTTATCATATATACAAAGAGAGCTTGCTTTTTAAAAAGAAAAGGGAAAAAAAAGCGCAGGGTTTGGGTGGCTGAAGCTGTCAAGGGCCCACAAGACAAGTCTATAAAATCCTAGGAGGGGAAGGGAAGCCCAACATTTTCTTCTTTACCCACAGGCTGGGAAGCAGTGGGGTTCCTCGGTGAGGGACAACGTAGGAGACACAAGCCGTGCTGCAAACCTGCTTGGAGAGCCCCGAACAAGAGACTCCTGCAGCGATGTGGAACACGATGCAGAAGATGTGCTGGAAAGATTAAGGCATCTTTTTCTGGTGGTATGGACATCCCATGGGTCAGGATCCTGACAGTAAACCCAGGATTAGAGAGACAGAGAGATGAGGCCATGGCTGGGGTAGAGGGAATGGGGAAGAGCGAGAGACATATCTGGATGATAGAAGCTGAAGCCTTCGACAGTCCTCAGGCTGCCTCATGGTCTCCAAGCGATTCCCTGACAGAAGCATTTAGGCCTCTGGTGTTTTTTGTCTTTTTCCCCACACAACCTGCCCCCCTCAAATAGACTTGGTGAACAAAGTTTTATATCACCTTCCCAACACCGTTTCACTGAAAGCTGACCTTTCTGCAGGAAGATGTTCACTCCATCTAAGTTTTCTCTGGAAAAAAGAAAGAAACATTTTAGTAACCTGGCCAAAACGGAAGATGTTGATTATTAAATTTTTTTTTAATATCCCATGATGGCTCCTAACCTCAAAATATTTGCCAGACTGAATTCAGAACGGGGCAGGAAGCAAACTGCGTGGGATTCCACCTGCCCAACCAACAAAGTCTCAAGGAAAAGCCCCCAGGGTCCCGCAGCTGGGACACAAGTTTTAGCCTTGTGTTTAGGGCCCGTTACGTTCAGCTTGCTTTTCCGCCACTGACCTGCTACGTGGCCTTCGCAGCACCACTTCAGCGCTGCGTGCCGTCCAGCCGTGCCTCCGCACCCCCGGCTGGGGCTGTCCCCGGGGCTTGGCCACCCGGC
>NW_010539473.1:0-1300 GCF_000687285.1 Phaethon lepturus | reverse complement strand
TTGTCAGTGCAAAACAAGCACGAAAGAAGCTCATGGTGTTCAAAGTGCTGTTCCATGCATCTGGAAGAATTTGCACTCATCAAGTATGTTTGCACTATCAGACTAAAAATTACTTTAATGGAATGTGGAAGTTGTTTTAGTAGCAGGAATCCTGACATCCCCAAGAACTGGTCTTCCAAGAAATGATCTACTTAATGGACATAAATAGGTATTTCACATTAAAAGAACCCACCCTTCCCCTCCCCTCCCCCAAAAATCTAAAACTTGCACAAAGTTTAAAATGAGCTGAAACTACTACAAAACAAAACACGCCAAAACAAAACCTCACAAATTTACCTCTCTTACATAGAATTAAAAATATGGACAGTGCCAAAAAAACAAAAAAATAAGTAAGAAGCACCTCTTCGCTTTACTTTCCTAGTGGCCAAACCACCAGAAGGGCTACAAATAATTTAGTTGTTAATTCAGTTATCATAGAATCATAGAATGGTTCGGGTTGGAAGGGACCTTTAAAGGCCATCTAGTCCAACCCCCCTGCAGTGAGCAGGGACATCTTCAACCAGATCAGGCTGCTTGGAGCCCCGTCCAACCTGACCCGGAATGTTTCCAGGGTTGGGGCACCTACCACCTCTCTGGGCAACCTGTGCCAGTGGTTCACCACCCTCACTGGGAAAAGTTTCTTCCTTAGATCTAGAATAAACCTACCCTCTTTTAGTTTAAAACCATTACCCCATGTCCTATCACAATAAGCCCTGCTAAAAAGTCTGTCCCCATCCTTCCTGTAGGCCCCCTTTAAGTGCTGGAAGGCTGCAATAAAGTCTCCCCGAAGCCTTCTCTTCTCCAGGCTGAACAACCCCAACTCTCTCAGCCTGTCCTCACAGGAGAGGTGCTCCATCCCTCTGATCATTTTTGTGGCCTCCTCTGGACCCTCCCCAACAGGTCTATGTCTTTCCTGTGCTGAGGGCTCCAGAGCTGGTCGCAGTCCAGCGTTATAAGAAGAAAGTTATAAAACTTTCTTTTTCTTGGAAGACAACTGAGAAAATTCCAGTTTCAACAGAGGCGGCTACATTCTACCTTCACTTTCTAAAATCATAACAAATCATAGAGATCGGGAGCTTGGCAATTACATAAATCATTAAAAACACTAACACCGTCAGACGTGTTTACACACCGCACAAGTACGCACAGCGTGTACCACTACGCTATTGCCATTCACGTGTTACGAAACGCGGAGGACGCGGAGGACGCAGAGGCCGGGAGCCGGGTCCGCCCGAGGGCTCAGTGTCACCGTGCGGCGCTG
>NW_010539472.1:0-2213 GCF_000687285.1 Phaethon lepturus | reverse complement strand
AGAAGGAGATCAGGTTGGTCAAGCAGGACCAATACAATGGGGGTTTTTTGTTTAATACCCAAGTGTTTCTCAGAAAACCAATCACATTGTTGATAGGATAGAAAGTACTAACATTAACATAGATGATATTTTGAGATGGGAAAAAAAACGTAGACTGGTATGATTACAGGTTCTTGAAAACATCAGTCTGCTGGCCTCAAGCTAAGCAAGCAAAAATGTAAATTATGTGTACATGTAACAGCATGCCTGAGAGAGTTAATGCACGAAGGTGTGTGTACAGAAAAATAACTTTAAAGTTGAGGCCATCATTAATGTACCTGCCTAAGCAAATGAAAAAGCATAAGAAAATTCTTGGGTATATCTTGAGTTTGATGCTGCATATAAACAAATTGGTCTTCCCACAGTACAAAAAAGCTGAGTAGAGACAGGCACAGGTGACTCTACTATGTTGACTTTGTGCAGCATAGCACTTCTACATCCAGCACAGCCCTTACTATTTCTTATCCTGGTCCTCTGTTATCATGGATAATTGAGAGTTGACTGAATTACCTTCATCTCAGGTACTAGGAAAATGATTAAAGTTTTGACCAGATGATCTTTTGAGGTCCCTTCCAACCTGGGCTATTCTATGATTCTATGATTGTCAATATGATAAAACAGGGAAGAAAGGATGGTTTGGCCATGGCATACATGATTGTTGAAAATATGAAACTTTCCAAAAAGTTGTTTACCCTTGTTAGTTGAAACTGACCAACACCAGCTTGCTGTCAAGAGCTTCAGAGCAGTTTTAAATCTACTCGAGTGATGGGTTTGAGAAAGTTTGTTTGAGAAACTTCAAAGTTGAGATTTTTTTTAGCTGTTGTATTATATTTTAAATATGGGCTCAATGCTACTGTCTCTTACTTTAGATAATGAGATTTATATTTTAGATATTAAATCGGTGAGATTCCTAGGAATCTCAGGATTTGAAATGGAGTCTATATAACTTTTTTTGAACAAAAGAAAAAAATACTGGTTCTCCGTATGGGTCAGAGTAGTGATTTTGTAATATTGCAAGTCTCCTTAAAAACAGAAAGGAACATTTAGGGTCTTTTTATGGAACTACTTTTAAATACTGCTCAGCTGCTTCACTCTTTTTCACACAAACTAAAAATTATCTACAGATATTGATTTATTAGTTTTCATTGTGATTTTTAAAATTATTATTTAATATTAAGTGTTTTATGGGTAGTATGTTGTATGCAGAACTTTCCATACACAATTAATTTAAAAAATGAAGTCTCTTTAAAATAAAAAAATGCTAGTTTTATTTCTGCAATACTCAGATTTGGAACATTACAACTATATATATAATTTTTTCTATATCCAGCATAAGATGTTAACAGCATAATGGCTATTGCTGGCAAAGGAGGTGCTAACATCTAGGAAATAAGCTGATATATTTCTGTGATTGCACTAATTCTCTGTCATAGACTTTGTGAAAGAGTATACTACTTGGAATGTGCTTTGACACACTGCCAAATTTGGGGAGCTTGAGACTTTCACTCTCCCACATTGATTTTATTGCTTTCTGGATAATGTTTATACACAACTACACCTTCAGTTAAAATATATATATATTTTTAGGTATGTGTATTAGGTGTATGTGATAAGGTTTTTTGGGGGGTGAGGGAGTGCTGCAGAGTTGGTCCCTGTGGGAGAAGGTCAGGGGCTGCCCTGTGCTGGACACACAGTCCACGCACACAGCATGTCCACACACAGTTGGTTCCATCTAGTTCTGCAGCAGACCCACTGCTGGCCAAAGCTGAGCCCATTAACTAAGTCAGTGGTGCCTCTGTAAAAACATATTTTAGAAAGAGCAGAAAATGCTGGACAGGCAGAGGAGGAGGGAACAAAAAGAATGAGAAATAACAGAGGGAGCACCAAGGTTGGAAGAGAAGGAGTGTAAGAAGAATGGAGTGGCACAGAGAAACTGCTATGTACTGACTGTAAACCCCTGCTTTGCACTGCTTGTGGCCTCACTGAAGGGACTGAGTGTAACCTGTGATGATTATAAGATGGGGGAGGAAAGGAGTCTGGAGTGAAGCCTGGGAAAGGGGATAGGAAAGGTGCTTTAATGTTTATCATTTTGTTTCTCACTGCCATTATGTGTTTAATTTATTTGTCTTCGGGAGCACAAGTATGTGACGAGCGAGGGAAGACAAGCAGCCGAC
>NW_010539471.1:0-5398 GCF_000687285.1 Phaethon lepturus | reverse complement strand
TTCGTGAGTTGCCCGCCCCTTCTTCCAGAGAAATAGCCAACTTTTTTTGACTGTATTTGCAGCAGACAACATCCTTCTGCAACTGCTCATGTAGTTGTTGATAAATATATGATGAATTCACAACAGTCAACATAACAGAGGAAAGCAGTAAAATACAGAGCAGGAGTCAAGAAGTTCACATTCTGGAGAAACTGTATGGCTTGAGGACCAGTGACAACACACAGGGGGATATTTATATTGGAACAACATGAGTACTTGCTTGTTTGACTTTATTGATATGAACACAGGAATAGAAATAGAAAATATAATCTTCCATTAGTATTCAGGAATCTCTTTTTGCTAGCACTGAGAAATCTTTTTATTATTGTAAGAGCAGGCTGACTGCAATTTTGTTCATGCGTTTGCTGTGTTTGTTTGGAGGAGTGTTTGAAGTAACCCGTAACGCTCATATCTTGCTCTGCTTTGTTTTTGTCTTTAGTTACACAGCTCTGTTATAACTTTCCTTCTGGAATAACACACAGGTGTTAAATTTCATTATCAACTTATCTTCAAACATATTAACTTCCTTTTTAAATCTTTGGTCTTCAGCAAACCATTTCCTAAGTCTTCATGCTAGAGTCAAGGACCTGACTCTAGCAAGAAGACTTGACAAACATTAAAATTTGGCCTTTTTATGTGAAGGACAGTCCTGGATTTTCAATGATTTTCACTGGTCTTTAAAAGACACAAAAGTCTTTGTGTTGAAAATGTAACTCCTGTATTCACATATTAAATTATTATTATCAGAAAGCTGTATTTCCTCTGCATTTGTAATGAACATATCAGAGACCCAATTGCTTCCAAGTCAATGAAAGTAACCAATTCTACACTGTCAAAATTTTTATCTTTTAAAAAGTAGTCATGGATCATATCAGAAAAACATCTTCCCTGCTCAAAAAAAATGAAAAGCAAACAAGCATGCAAACAAACAAGCAAAATAACCCCCCAACAAACAAAAAATCTAAACCAAATCCTATCAGTTCAACTTCATTCTGTGTTTCAAATGATCAGGAACAACATCATCACATATATTCTGGTCTATACCTCCCTGGCTGTTCTAATTAATAGTGGCTTGAGGCAGTATTTATTTCTTAGCTCATGAGATAATAGGTTATTGATTCATCTGTGAGCTAATAGCCAAGTTTATGTCTCACGTAAGAAGTGATTGTGTGGATTGAAGTTCATCACTGATGCTACTTCCACACACTCAAGGGGACCATACATTTAACTGTCGCATAAATAAGACGACCCTTAATGACATTTATTGACCTCTATTGACCTGCACCCACCACCAGTTATTGTGGTCGCCCCAAGCAGCCACTGAGTTTGACACTAACTTATGTTCAGTATTTGCAGTCCACCAGATCTTCCCTACCACAAGCAGGAAAATAGGAAGAGCTGACATGCTGAAGTCATCTGCTCTTGCAATGACGTTCTAGATTTCACTGCTGCTTCATCTTGTGGCATTGCCATCTCACCATCTCACCACAGCACAGATACCGAAGAACCATGAGATGAATGAAATACCCAAAGGGGTATTTTAAAGGACTACAAAGGATTGGAAGAGCTTAAAATCAGAAACTAATGGAGCCGTAAGTGCAACATGGAATTGAATGGAAATATTGAACAGTAAGCACATGACTGGAAATGCAGAACTGGCTGCAATTTAGAAGATCCATTCTAATGAAAGCTTCAGGATTATAAAATCTGGTCTCACTGCAGAATATTTAGGGAAAAATATTTGTTTGAGTTATATCACTTCGCCTGTTCCAAGTCATAACATCCAGAACAGAAAACCTTATTGAAACATGTATTTCTGAAATGTGTTTCAGAATCATGGAGGTTTCAATGAATTGGTATAGTTCTGCCAGATGGTTTGAGTTCCTCAGAACTGGGATATTTGGAATGGGAAAATGTCGGGGGCGGGGGAGGGGAAGAAGAAATAGAATAAACTGTCTACTTTGTTTAGAAGAAACTCAGCATTAAAATACTTATTGTATATCAAAACATTTTGAACTGTACTAATTCTAGACAGAACCAGTTCCTCTGCTATTCACCCATTCATACCCATGTGTGTATATTAAATTAATTAACTCTCTACTGGGAGTCATCTGGAGACTGATAGTGAAAACTAAATGCAGAAAATTACCTAACTCTCTCTTGAGATCTTCCGTTAATATTACCGAGAAACGCCATCCATTTTTTTTTCTGGTCACTGACTTTCCCAGTCATGTAGGTGATTTTCACACAATTCTGGCTGGCCCTTCTTAGACCCATGTCCTGTGTGGAGCCACAGCCAACACAGGCTCTTTGAAGAGTCTTTTTGAGACTGCGTGCTCACTAATTGTTTTTCAAGTGTCTTAGCAGTTTGGGAATTCATTTCACCTTCCAGTTTCCCAAGCCTCTGCCCTTTTATAAGCTTTTACTGAACCTTTGATTTTGAGGTGCTTTCCCAGCTCAGTCAGGATTTCCTAGTTTGCTTGTTCACTGCATGTAATTTTTAGAGAAGACACTGCTCACGAAGATGTATGATGGGAACATAAAAAGTTATTAATTTATTTGACACAGAAGCATTTTGGAACAGTGCTACTCAGTGGCATGCACACCTTGTTTTTATTAAGTCATGTAATGGGGAAAAAACTAATATCAAATCCAAGGAAAAGCATTTAAAAGCTAATTTGCCGTAAGGCACAGAAGCTCCTGAAAAACCTCGTATTTCCTCCTCTTTCAACTATTACAGAGACATAGCATTTTTATTCTCTCATTTATGTCAGTTAGGATAGCTAATGATATATTATTACATGACCCAGAGCCAGGCTCATCTTGCATTAGCATTACATCCTCTTACTTGTATCTAGTACTGTTTTTCCAACTATTTTGTGCCACCCAAACCATTTTAGATACAGTTTAAATTAGAGAAAATAATAGGCTTCCTGAGAAGATGCAAATGCATCAAGTATTTTGTCATGGCTGTCCTGCTCAGAAACAGCTAAAGAACCTGTCTGCATTTCCAGGGAACAAGCTCAAGGTGCACATCTGCCTTCCACCAAGAAGCCTTCAACGTTTCTGTGTAACGTTAACAGGCTAAATACTATCTACACGCATTGGGGAGAATATGTCTTGCGGTTTAGTTGTGCACATTCACCGTAAAGTGACAATTCAGGGCCAGTATCGGCTTTCTTTTCCTCTGAATTCAATACAAATCCAACAGCGGTTGCAAGATCAAATCCCAAGCCCAGCTATGGAATATTTGTTATATGATATTGAATTTTTCAGCCCAGGCTTGAGCAGATCGTGCTAATTAATGAAGAATTTCCAAATGGATGTCCATGATTTCAATAAAGCCAATGCTTTAGGGGAAAATCATCTGCAGTGTGGAAAGAAATTGGATCTATTTTGCCTCTGTAATTAATTTAAATGAAAGACAGTGAGTATTTGTTACTTGCCATGCTGTAGTCTGTCTATTGATTCTCTCTGCAGAACTCTAAAACCACATCTTTTTAACACCGAGGATCTTCCTATGAGCCTCTTTTTTAGGTTCCTGACAATAAATAAAAAAAAATAAAGTCATAAAACAGAAAATATACAACATAGAACAGAAAATACTCTGAAAAAGATGAGCTACTCTTAATTTAAGATTAAAAAAAAACCTTCACTGAATTTCATGATTAGATACAAAGACAGATGTCAGCACCAAGCCACTGGGATCTATTCAGGGATACACAGCAAAACGTATGGCTATTTCCATGAGTTTACATTGCTTATAGACCTCTTAAAAATAGTTTGATGGAGATTAAGGCTCATATCTGAACATATTGTACTATTTATCATTGGCAGCTGCACCTGTTTTTTAAATGAGGTTCAGAGCTGAGGCTGCCGTTTCCCAAAGGCTGCATTATAGCCCTCGAGTCCCATCAGACAATTTGATCTCTGTCTTGCTCAGGGGCACACAGCTATGCATCCTTGATTGACACGGGTCCATGATGCCTGTGGAAATTAGAGGAAAGTTTTTATTCCTTTTCAATCCTTTTCAAAGGATTACATCTGATAAATGGTGAACAATGCTGAACAAAACAATCACAGAGGCACTGGAAATGAAACACCTGGGAAGCCCTGCTCTCCGACCCTGCTCCTTGCTGTGGGAATAACAATTGCACCAGTTTTGTTGAGGCTGATGGCTACTCCTGTGCTAGGCCAGTCCTGATGTACAAGTCAAGGTGACACCAGAGGATATGAGACTTCCCACATCTTTCCTCCCTGTACTGTGTGAAAAAAAGGAAAGCAGCACCCTAGCTTTGCCTTGCATGACTATGAAAGAAGAATGTCGAGGCTGATATTTACATCCCTGAAAAAAAAACCCAAAGAATTTTTACCCTCACTTGTACTTCCTACTTATTTTACGTTATTGGAACTTCAACAAGTTTGCATGCAACTGCTCTGATTTTTTTGGACCAGCTCTTTTTGGCTTCAACCCTGGGTTTCTTTGGGGTTTATAAGCACCCAAGAATGAAGCAGGTGAGTGATGTGCCAAACCTCTCCTTAAATCCAGCCTTATTCTCCAAGTTTGAATGAGTGCAGCAGGGTACCCGCACACTCCAGAAAATGGCAAGCCTTGTCAGGATGTTATAATGCTTTTTCTAAGAAAACTAATATGGAAGTGCCCAAATGCAAAGAGCATCTGAATCTTCACAGAGCATGAGAGCAGCCGCGCTGAGTGACGGGATTTGGGACCAGCCAGCTGCATCAGCAAGTATTCTCATTTCAATTTCATGTTCTTCTAAATTAAAGGCCCATCTTTTGAAGCTTTAAATTGTCAAAAAAATCTATGTTTATAGAGGTAAAATGCATCATGTAGAGGTAACATGTATCAGATAATAAACAGGAAAAGACCAGACTCTGTAATAAAGGAAAATTTTTTTTTTTTTTTTTACCAGTAAGCAACATGTTTCTCTAAATAATACATTAGGTGCTTTTCAGTTTTCAAGTAAGAAGCTATTATTTTCAACTGGGTACCAGTCAGTATAGCTTGGATATTTTAAAATACTTATAATCACAAACCTAAAAGATGTCCGCATGGTGAGAAGCTTAACAGAAACAAAAAGAAGGTAAGCAGAAAGGTAGACCAGATGAGAACCAGCAATAACACTTTATATGATACTAATCTCATTTTTAAATAGTTTCTCATTTTTATGCAAAGAGGTATGTGTGATCATGCTTCCCACACAGCTGCATGACCACGAAGCAGGTTCAGCACTATGGGAAAGACAGGGGAGTCCTTGACTTCTGCAGTGACCAGAGGCACCCTGTGCTTGTCATCCAAAATATGCTGAATCACAGAATCACTAGGTGGGAAAGGACC